>NW_026975229.1:691647-906088 GCF_030014295.1 Loxodonta africana | reverse complement strand
ACTGTACCCAGAGGTACCTGGAAAGGAAGTCCTGGTGACTGTACTCAGAGGTACCTCAGAAGAAATACCTCGTGACTGTACCCAGAGGTACCTGAGAAGGAAGGCCTGGTGACTGTACCCAGAGGTACCTCGGAAGGAAGGCCTGGTCACTGTACCCAGAGCTAATTCTGAAGGAATGCCTGGTGACTGTACCAAGAGGTACCTCGTAAGAAAGGCCTGGTGACTGTACCCAGAGGTACCTCAGAAGCAAGGCCTGGTGACTGTACCAAGAGGTAACTCGTAGGAAAGGCGTGGTGAGTGTACCCAGGGTAATTCCCACGGAAAGCCTGGTGACTGTAACCAGAGTTACCTCGGGAGGAAGGCCTGTTGACTGTAACGAGAAGTTCCTCAGAAGGAAAGCCTGATGACTCTACTCAAACGTACCCCTTAATAAAGGCCGGATGACTGTACTCAGAGGTACCTCGGAAGGAAGGCCTGCTGACTCTACCCAGAGGGAGCTCGGAAGGAAGGCCAGGTGACTGTACCCAGAGGTACCTGGAAAGGAAGGCCCGGTGATTGTACCCAGAGGTACCTCGGAAGGAAGGCCTGGTGACTGTACCCAGACGCACTTCGGAAGAAAGTCCTGGTGACTGTATTCAGAGGTACCTCGAAAGGAAGGCCTGGGGACTTTACCCAGGGATACCTTAGAAGGAATGCCTGGTTACTGTACCCAGATGTACCTCGGAAGGAAGGCCTGGTGACTGTGCCCAGAGATACCTGGGAAGAAATGCCTGATGACACTACCCAGAGGTACCTCGGAAGGAAGGTCCAGAGACTGTACCCAAAGGTACCTCGGAAGAAAGGCCCCGTGACTGTACACAGAGGCACCACGGAAGGAAGGCCTGGTTACTGTACCCAGAGGTACCTTGGAAGGAAGGCCTGGTGACTACCCAGACGTACCTCCGAAGAAAGGCCTGGTGACTGTACTCAGAGGTACCCCAGAAGAAAAACCTTGTGACTGTACCCAGTGGTACCTCAGAAGGAAGGCATGATGACTGTACCCAGAGGTACCTCGGAAGGAAGGCCTGGTCACTGTACCCAGAGCTAACTCTGAAGGAATGCCTGGTGACTGTACCCAGAGGTACCTCAGAAGAAAGGCCTAGAGACTGTTCCCAGAGGGACCTCAGAAAGAAGGCCGTGTGACTGTACCCAGAGATACCTCTGAAGGAAGGCCTGTTGACTCTACCCATAGGTACCTCAGAAGGAAAGCCTGGTGACTGTACCCGGAGGTATCTCGTAAGAAAGGCCTGGTGAGGGTACACAGACTTACCTCGGAAACAAGGGCTGGTGACTGTATCCAAAGGGACCTCGGAAGAAAGGCCTGGTGACTGTACCCAGAGGGAACTGAGAAAGAAGGCCGGGTGACTGTACCCAGAGGTACCTGAGAAGGAAGGCCTTTGACTGTACCCAGAGGTACCTCTGAAGGAACGCCTGGTGACTGTACCCAAAGGTATCTCAGAAGGAAAGCCTGGTGACTGTACGCAGTGGTACCTCAGAAGGATGGCCTGGTGAGTCTACCCAGAGGTACTTTAGAAGGAAGGCCTGGTGACTCTACCCAGAGGTACCTCGGAAACAAAGCCTGATGACTGTACCCAGAGGTACCTCGGAAGGAAGGCCTGGTCACTGTACCCAGAGCTAACTCTGAAGGAATGCCTGGTGACTGTACCCAGAGGTACCTCAGAAGAAAGGCCTAGAGACTGTTCCCAGAGGGACCTCAGAAAGAAGGCCGTGTGACTGTACCCAGAGATACCTCTGAAGGAAGGCCTGTTGACTCTACCCATAGGTACCTCAGAAGGAAAGCCTGGTGACTGTACCCGGAGGTACCTCGTAAGAAAGGCCTGGTGAGGGTACACAGACTTACCTCGGAAACAAGGGCTGGTGACTGTATCCAAAGGTACCTCAGAGGGAAGGTCTGGTGACTGTACCCAGAGGTAGATCGGAAGAAAAGCCTGGTGACTGTACCTAGAGGGACCTCAGAAATAATCCCGGGTGACTGTACCCGGAGGTACCTCCTAAGAAAGGCCTGGTGACTGTACCCAAAGGGACCTCGGAAGAAAGGCCTGGTGACTGTACCCAGAGGGAACTGAGAAAGAAGGCCGGGTGACTGTACCCAGAGGTACCTGAGAAGGAAGGCCTTTGACTGTACCCAGAGGTACCTCTGAAGGAACGCCTGGTGACTGTACCCAAAGGTATCTCAGAAGGAAAGCCTGGTGACTGTACGCAGTGGTACCTCAGAAGGATGGCCTGGTGAGTCTACCCAGAGGTACTTTAGAAGGAAGGCCTGGTGACTCTACCCAGAGGTACCTCGGAAACAAAGCCTGATGACTGTACTCAGAGGTACCTCGGAAGGAAGGCCTGGGGACTATACCCAGAGGTACATCGGAAGGAAGGCCTGGTGACCATTCCCAGAGGCACCTCAGAAGGAAGGCCTGGTGACCGTACCCAGACGTACCTTGGAAGAAAGGCCTGGTGACTGTACCCAGAAGTACCTCGGAAGGAAGGCCTGGTAACTATACCCAGACGTATCTCTGAAGAAAGGCCTGGTGACTGTATTAAGAGTGGCCACGGAAGGAAGGCCTGGTTACTGTACCCAGAGTTACCTGAGAAGGAAGGCCTGGTGGGTGTACCCACAGGAACCTCAGATGGAAGGCCTGGTGACTGTACCCAGCGGTACCTCAGAATGAAAACCTGGTGATTGTACCCAGAGTTCCCTCTTAAGAAATGCCTGGTGACTGTACACAGAGATACCTCGGAAGGAAGAGCTGGTGACTGTACCGGGCGATATTTCAGAAGAAAGACCTGGTGACTGTACCAAGAAGCACCTCAGAAGAAAGGCATGGTGACTATACCCAGAGGTACTTCGGAAGGAATGCCTGGTGACTGTACCCACAGGTACCTCGGAAGGAAGGCCTGGGGATTGTACCCAGAGGTACATCGGAAGGAAGGCCTGTTGAGCGTACCCAGAGATACCTCGGAAGGAAGGCTTGGTGACAGCACTCAGAGGTACCTGGGAAGGAAGGCCTGGTGACTGTACTCCGAGGTACCGCAGAAGGAATGCCTGGTGACAGTACCCAGACGTACCTCGGAAGAAAGTCCTGGTGAGTGTACTCAGAGGTACCTCGGAGGGAAGGTCTTGTGACTGTACCCAGAGTTACCTCGGAAGGAAGGCCTGGTGACTGCACCGAGAGGTTCCTCGGAAGGAAGGCCTGGTGAGTGTACCCAGGCGCACCTCGGAAGAAAGTTCTGGTGACTGTACTCAGAGGTACCGCAGAAGGAAGGCCTGGGGACTTTACCCAGAGATAACTTAGAAGGAATGCCTGGTGACTGTACACAGATGTACCTCGGAAGGAAGGCCTGGTGACCGCGCCCAGAGGTACGTCGGAAGGAAGGTCTGGGGACCGTACCCAGAGGGACCTCGGAAGAAATGCTTGGTGACGGTACTCAGAAGTACCTGGGAAGGAAGGCCTGGTGACTGTACTCGGAGGTACCGCAGAAGGAAGCCCTGTTGACTGTACCCAGAGGTATCTCAGAAGGAAGGCATGGTGACTGTACCCAGAGGTACCTCGGAAGGAAGGCCTAGTGACTGTACCCAGAGGTACCTCAGAAGGAATGCCTGGTGACTGTACTCAGAGGTACCGCGGAAAAACGTCTGGTGAGTGTACCCAGATGTACCTCGGAAGGATGGTCTGGTGACTATACCCGGAGGTACCTCCGAAGGAAGGCCTGGTGATTGTACCTAGAGGTACCTCGGAAGGAAGTCCTGGTGACTGTACCCAGAGGGACCTCAGAAATAAGCCCGGGTGCTGTACCCAGAGGTACCTCAGAAGGAAGGCCGTTGACTGTACCCAGAGGGACCTCGGAAGAAAGGCCTGCTGACTGTACCCAGAGGGAACTGAGAAAAAAGGCAGGGTGACTGTACCCAGAGGTACCTCAGAAGGAAGGCCTTTCACTGTACCCAGAGGTACCTCTGAAGGAACGCCTGGTGACGGTACCCAGAGGTACCTCAGAAGGAACGACTGGAGACTGTAACCAGAGGTACCTCGCAAAACGGCCTGGTGAGTGTACCCAGAGGTACCTCGGAAAGTAGTCCTGATGACAGTACCAACAGGTACTTCGGAAGGAAGGCCTGGAGACTGTACCCAGACGTACCTCGGAAGAAAGGCCTGGTGACTGTAGTCAGAGGTACCTCGGAAGAAAGGCCTGGTGACTGTACCCAGAGGTACCTGGGAAGAAATGCCTGATGACACTACCCAGAGGTACCTCGGAAAGAAGCCCTGCTGACTGTACCTAGAGGTACCTGGAAAGGAAGTCCTGGTGACTGTACTCAGAGGTACCTCAGAAGAAATACCTCGTGACTGTACCCAGAGGTACCTGAGAAGGAAGGCCTGGTGACTGTACCCAGAGGTACCTCGGAAGGAAGGCCTGGTCACTGTACCCAGAGCTAATTCTGAAGGAATGCCTGGTGACTGTACCCAGAGGTACCTCGTAAGAAAGGCCTGGTGACTGTACCCAGAGGTACCTCAGAAGCAAGGCCTGGTGACTGTACCAAGAGGTAAGTCGTAGGAAAGGCGTGGTGAGTGTACCCAGGGTAATTCCCACGGAAAGCCTGGTGACTGTAACCAGAGTTACCTCGGGAGGAAGGCCTGTTGACTGTAACGAGAAGTTCCTCAGAAGGAAAGCCTGATGACTCTACCCAAACGTACCCCTTAATAAAGGCCGGATGACTGTACTCAGAGGTACCTCGGAAGGAAGGCCTGCTGACTCTACCCAGAGGGACCTCGGAAGGAAGGCCAGGTGACTGTACCCAGAGGTACCTCGGAAGGAAGACCTGGTGACTGTACCCAGACGCACTTCGGAAGAAAGTCCTGGTGACTGTATTCAGAGGTACCTCGAAAGGAAGGCCTGGGGACTTTACCCAGGGATACCTTAGAAGGAATGCCTGGTTACTGTACCCAGATGTAACTCGGAAGGAAGGCCTGGTGACTGTGCCCAGAGATACCTGGGAAGAAATGCCTGATGACACTACCCAGAGGTACCTCGGAAGGAAGGCCTGGTTACTGTACCCAGAGGTACCTTGGAAGGAAGGCCTGGTGACTACCCAGACGTACCTCCGAAGAAAGGCCTGGTGACTGTACTCAGAGGTACCCCAGAAGAAAAACCTCGTGACTGTACCCAGTGGTACCTCAGAAGGAAGGCATGATGACTGTACCCAGAGGTACCTCGGAAGGAAGGCCTGGTCACTGTACCCAGAGCTAACTCTGAAGGAATGCCTGGTGACTGTACCCAGAGGTACCTCAGAAGAAAGGCCTAGAGACTGTTCCCAGAGGGACCTCAGAAAGAAGGCCGTGTGACTGTACCCAGAGATACCTCTGAAGGAAGGCCTGTTGACTCTACCCATAGGTACCTCAGAAGGAAAGCCTGGTGACTGTACCCGCAGGTACCTCGTAAGAAAGGCCTGGTGAGGGTACACAGACTTACCTCGGAAACAAGGGCTGGTGACTGTATCCAAAGGTACCTCAGAGGGAAGGTCTGGTGACTGTACCCAGAGGTAGATCGGAAGAAAAGCCTGGTGACTGTACCTAGAGGGACCTCAGAAATAATCCCGGGTGACTGTACCCGGAGGTACCTCCTAAGAAAGGCCTGGTGACTGTACCCAAAGGGACCTCGGAAGAAAGGCCTGGTGACTGTACCCAGAGGGAACTGAGAAAGAAGGCCGGGTGACTGTACCCAGAGGTACCTGAGAAGGAAGGCCTTTGACTGTACCCAGAGGTACCTCTGAAGGAACGCCTGGTGACTGTACCCAAAGGTATCTCAGAAGGAAAGCCTGGTGACTGTACGCAGTGGTACCTCAGAAGGATGGCCTGGTGAGTCTACCCAGAGGTACTTTAGAAGGAAGGCCTGGTGACTCTACCCAGAGGTACCTCGGAAACAAAGCCTGATGACTGTACTCAGAGGTACCTCGGAAGGAAGGCCTGGGGACTATACCCAGAGGTACATCGGAAGGAAGGCCTGGTGACCATTCCCAGAGGCACCTCGGAAGGAAGGCCTGGTGACCGTACCCAGACGTACCTTGGAAGAAAGGCCTGGTGACTGTACCCAGAAGTACCTCGGAAGGAAGGCCTGGTAACTATACCCAGACGTATCTCTGAAGAAAGGCCTGGTGACTGTATTAAGAGTGGCCACGGAAGGAAGGCCTGGTTACTGTACCCAGAGTTACCTGAGAAGGAAGGCCTGGTGGGTGTACCCACAGGAACCTCAGATGGAAGGCCTGGTGACTGTACCCAGCGGTACCTCAGAATGAAAACCTGGTGATCGTACCCAGAGTTCCCTCTTAAGAAATGCCTGGTGACTGTACACAGAGATACCTCGGAAGGAAGAGCTGGTGACTGTACCCGGCGATATTTCAGAAGAAAGACCTGGTGACTGTACCAAGAAGCACCTCAGAAGAAAGGCATGGTGACTATACCCAGAGGTACTTCGGAAGGAATGCCTGGTGACTGTACCCACAGGTACCTCGGAAGGAAGGCCTGGGGATTGTACCCAGAGGTACATCGGAAGGAAGGCCTGTTGAGCGTACCCAGAGATACCTCGGAAGGAAGGCTTGGTGACAGCACTCAGAGGTACCTGGGAAGGAAGGCCTGGTGACTGTACTCCGAGGTACCGCAGAAGGAATGCCTGGTGACAGTACCCAGACGTACCTCGGAAGAAAGTCCTGGTGAGTGTACTCAGAGGTACCTCGGAGGGAAGGTCTTGTGACTGTACCCAGAGTTACCTCGGAAGGAAGGCCTGGTGACTGCACCGAGAGGTTCCTCGGAAGGAAGGCCTGGTGAGTGTACCCAGGCGCACCTCGGAAGAAAGTTCTGGTGACTGTACTCAGAGGTACCGCAGAAGGAAGGCCTGGGGACTTTACCCAGAGATAACTTAGAAGGAATGCCTGGTGACTGTACACAGATGTACCTCGGAAGGAAGGCCTGGTGACCGCGCCCAGAGGTACGTCGGAAGGAAGGTCTGGGGACCGTACCCAGAGGGACCTCGGAAGAAATGCTTGGTGACGGTACTCAGAAGTACCTGGGAAGGAAGGCCTGGTGACTGTACTCGGAGGTACCGCAGAAGGAAGCCCTGTTGACTGTACCCAGAGGTATCTCAGAAGGAAGGCATGGTGACTGTACCCAGAGGTACCTCGGAAGGAAGGCCTAGTGACTGTACCCAGAGGTACCTCAGAAAGAATGCCTGGTGACTGTACTCAGAGGTACCGCGGAAAAAGGTCTGGTGAGTGTACCCAGATGTACCTCGGAAGGATGGTCTGGTGACTATACCCGGAGGTACCTCCGAAGGAAGGCCTGGTGACTGTACTCAGAGGTACATCAGAAGAAATACCTCGTGACTGTACCCAGAGGTACCTGAGAAGGAAGGCCTGGTGACTGTACCCAGGGGAACCTGGGAAGGAAGGCCTGGTGACTGTACCTAGAGGTAAGTCCGAATGAGGCGTGGTGACTGTACCCAGGGCATCTCCCAAGGAAAGCCAGGTGACTGCAGCCAGAGGTACCTCGGAAGAAAGGCCTGCTGACTGTTCCGAGAAGTACCTCAGAAGGAAGGCCTGATGACTCTACCCAGACGTACCCCTTCAGAAAGGCCGGGTGACTCTACTCAGAGGTACCTCGGAAGGAAGGCCTGGTGACTGTACCCAGAGGTACGTCGGAAGGAAGGCCTGGTGACTGTACCTAGAGATAACTCGGAAGAAAGGAGTGGTGACTGTACCCAGGGTAACTCCCAAGGAAAGCCTGGTGACTGTAACCAGAGGTACCTCGGAAGGAAAGCCTGCTGACTGTAGCCAGAGTTACCTCCGAAGGAAGGCCTGGTGACTGTACCCAGAGGTAACTCGGAAGAAATGCCTGGTGACTCTAAACAGAGGTACCTCGGGAGGAATCCCTGGTGACTGTACCCAGAGGTACCTCAGAAGGAAGGCCAGGTGATTGTTCCTAGAGATACCTCCGAAAGGAAGGCCTGGTGACTGTACACAGAAGTACCTCGGAAGAAAGGCCTGGTGACTGTACCCAGAGCTAACTCAGAAGAAAGACCTCGTGACTGTACCCAGAGGTACCTCAGAAGGAAGGCCTGGTGATTGTACCTAGAGGTACCTCGGAAGGAAGGCCTGGTGACTGTACCCAGAGGGACCTCAGAAATAAGCCCGGGTGCTGTACCCAGAGGTACCTCAGAAGGAAGGCCGTTGACTGTACCCAGAGGGACCTCGGAAGAAAGGCCTGCTGACTGTACCCAGAGGGAACTGAGAAAGAAGGCAGAGTGACTGTACCCAGAGGGACCTCAGAAGGAAGACTTTTGACTGTACCCAGAGGTACCCCTGAAGGAACGCCTGGTGATTGTACCCATAGGTACCTCAGAAGGAACGACTGGAGACTGTAACCAGAGGTACCTCGTAAGAACGGCCTGGTGAGTGTACCCAGAGGTACCTCGGAAACTAGTCCTGATGACTGTACCCACAGGTACTTCGGAAGGAAGGCCTGGAGACTGTACCTAGACGTACCTCGGAAGAAAGGCCTGGTGACTGTAGTCAGAGGTACCTCGGAAGGAAGGCCTGGTGTCTGTACCCAGGGGTACCTCGGAAGGAAGGCCTGGTGACTGTACCCAGAGGTACCTCGGAAGGAAGGCCTAGTGACTGTACCCAGAGCTAACTCGGAAGGAGCGCCTGGTGATTGTACCCAGAGGTACTTCGGAAGGAAAGCCTGGTGGCTTAACTGAGAAGTGCTTCGGAAGGAAGGCCTGGGGACCGTACCCAGAGGTACCTTGAAAGAAATGCTTGGTGACGGTACTTAGAAGTACCTGGGAAGGAAGGCCTGGTGACAGTACTCGGAGGTACCGCAGAAGGAAGGCCTGGTGACTGTACCCAGGGTTATCTCAGAAGGAAGGCCTGGTGACTGTACCCAGAGGTAACTCGTAAGGAAGGCCTGGTGACTGTACCCAGAGGTACCTGAGAAGGAATGCCTGGTGACTGTACTCAGAGGTACCGCGGAAAAAAGGCCTGGTGAGTGTACCCAGAGGTACCTCGGAAGGATGGCCTGGTGACTGTAGTCACAGGTACCTCGGAAGGAAGGCCTGGTAACTGTAGTCAGAGGTACCTCGTAAGGAAGGCCTGGTGACTATACCCAGGGGTACCTCGGAAGGAAGGCCTGGTGAGTGTACCCAGACGCACCTCGGAAGAAAGTCCTGGTGACTGTACTCAGAGGTACCGCAGAAGGAAGGCCTGGGGACTTTACCCAGAGATAACTTAGAAGGAATGCCTGGTGACTGTACACAGATGTACCTCGGAAGGAAGGCCTGGTGACCGCGCCCAGAGGTACGTCGGAAGGAAGGTCTGGGGACCGTACCCAGAGGGACCTCGGAAGAAATGCTTGGTGACGGTACTCAGAAGTACCTGGGAAGGAAGGCCTGGTGACTGTACTCGGAAGTACCGCAGAAGGAAGTCCTGTTGACTGTACCCAGAGGTATCTCAGAAGGAAGGCGTGGTGACTGTACCCAGAGGTACCTCGGAAGGAAGGCCTGGTGACTGTACCCAGAGGTACCTCAGAAGGAATGCCTGGTGACTGTACTCAGAGGTACCGCGGAAAAATGTCTGGTGAGTGTACCCAGATGTACCTCGGAAGGATGGTCTGGTGACTATACCCGGAGGTACCTCCGAACGAAGGACTGGTGACTGTACCCAGAGGAATCTCGGAGGGAAGGCCCAGTGACTTTACCCAGAGGTACCTCGGAAGGAAGACTTGGTGACAGCACTCAGAGGTACCTCGGAAGGAAGGCCTGGTGACTGTAGTCAGAGGTACCTCGTAAGGAAGGCCTGGTGACTATACCCAGGGGTACCTCGGAAGGAAGGCCTGGTGAGTGTACCCAGACGCACCTCGGAAGAAAGTCCTGGTGACTGTACTCAGAGGTACCGCAGAAGGAAGGCCTGGGGACTTTACCCAGAGATAACTTAGAAGGAATGCCTGGTGACTGTACACAGATGTACCTCGGAAGGAAGGCCTGGTGACCGCGCCCAGAGGTACGTCGGAAGGAAGGTCTGGGGACCGTACCCAGAGGGACCTCGGAAGAAATGCTTGGTGACGGTACTCAGAAGTACCTGGGAAGGAAGGCCTGGTGACTGTACTCGGAAGTACCGCAGAAGGAAGTCCTGTTGACTGTACCCAGAGGTATCTCAGAAGGAAGGCGTGGTGACTGTACCCAGAGGTACCTCGGAAGGAAGGCCTGGTGACTGTACCCAGAGGTACCTCAGAAGGAATGCCTGGTGACTGTACTCAGAGGTACCGCGGAAAAAGGTCTGGTGAGTGTACCCAGATGTACCTCGGAAGGATGGTCTGGTGACTATACCCGGAGGTACCTCCGAACGAAGGACTGGTGACTGTACCCAGAGGAATCTCGGAGGGAAGGCCCAGTGACTTTACCCAGAGGTACCTCGGAAGGAAGACTTGGTGACAGCACTCAGAGGTACCTCGGAAGGAAGGCCTGGTGACTGTACCCAGAGGGACCTCAGAAATAAGCCCGGGTGCTGTACCCAGAGGTACCTCAGAAGGAAGGCCGTTGACTGTACCCAGAGGGACCTCGGAAGAAAGGCCTGCTGACTGTACCCAGAGAGAACTGAGAAAAAAGGCAGAGTGACTGTACCCAGAGGTACCTCAGAAGGAAGGCCTTTCACTGTACCCAGAGGTACCTCTGAAGGAACGCCTGGTGACTGTACCCATAGGTACCTCAGAAGGAACGACTGGAGACTGTAACCAGAGGTACCTCGCAAAACGGCCTGGTGACTGTACCCAGAGGTACCTCGGAAAGTAGTCCTGATGACAGTACCAACAGGTACTTCGGAAGGAAGGCCTGGAGACTCTACCCAGACGTACCTCGGAAGAAAGGCCTGGTGACTGTAGTCAGAGGTACCTCGGAAGGAAGGCCTGGTGACTGTACCCAGAGGTACCTGGGAAGAAATGCCTGATGACACTACCCAGAGGTACCTCGGAAAGAAGCCCTGCTGACTGTACCCAGAGGTACCTGGAAAGGAAGTCCTGGTGACTGTACTCAGAGATACCTCAGAAGAAATACCTCGTGACTGTACCCAGAGGTACCTGAGAAGGAAGGCCTGGTGACTGTACCCAGAGGTACCTCGGAAGGAAGGCCTGGTGACTGTACCCAGAGCTAATTCTGAAGGAATGCCTGGTGACTGTACCCAGAGGTACCTCGTAAGAAAGGCCTGGTGACTGTACCCAGAGGTACCTCAGAAGCAAGGCCTGGTGACTGTACCAAGAGGTAAGTCGTAGGAAAGGCGTGGTGAGTGTACCCAGTGTAATTCCCACGGAAAGCCTGGTGACTCTAACCAGAGTTACCTCGGGAGGAAGGCCTGGTGACTGTAACGAGAAGTTCCTCAGAAGGAAAGCCTGATGACTCTACCCAAACGTACCCCTTAATAAAGGCCGGATGACTGTACTCAGAGGTACCTCGGAAGGAAGGCCTGCTGATTCTACCCAGAGGGACCTCGGAAGGAAGGCCAGGTGACTGTACCCAGAGGTACCTGGAAAGGAAGGCCCGGTGATTGTACCCAGAGGTACCTCGGAAGGAAGGCCTGGTGACTGTACCCAGACGCACTTCGGAAGAAAGTCCTGGTGACTGTACTCAGAGGTACCTCGGAAGGAAGGCCTGGAGACTTTACCCAGGGTTACCTTAGAAGGAATGCCTGGTTACTGTACCCAGATGTACCTCGGAAGGAAGGCCTGGTGACTGTGCCCAGAGATACCTGGGAAGAAATGCCTGATGACACTACCCAGAGGTACCTCGGAAGGAAGCCCTGCTGACTGTACCCAGAGGTACCTGGAAAGGAAGGCCTGGTGACTGTCCTCAGAGGTACCTCAGAAGAAATACCTCGTGACTGTACCCAGACGTACCTGAGAAGGAAGGCCTGGTGACTGTACCCAGGGGTACCTCGGAACGAAGGCCTGGTGACTGTACCTAGAGGTAACTCCGAAAGAGGCGTGGTGACTGTACCCAGGGTATCTCCCAAGGAAAGCCAGGTGACTGCAGCCAGAGGTACCTTGGAAGAAAGGCCTGCTGACTGTTCCGAGAAGTACCTCAGAAGGAAGGCCTGATGACTCTACCCAGACGTACCCCTTCAGAAAGGCCGGGTGACTCTACTCAGAGGTACCTCGGAAGGAAGGCCTGGTGACTGTACCCAGAGGTACGTCGGAAGGAAGGCCTGGTGACTGTACCTAGAGATAACTCGGAAGAAAGGGGTGGTGACTGTACCCAGGGTAACTCCCAAGGAAAGCCTGGTGACTGTAACCAGAGGTACCTCGGAAGGAAGGCCTGCTGACTGTAGCCAGAGTTACCTCCGAAGGAAGGCCTGGTGACTGTACCAAGAGATAACTCGGAAGAAATGCCTGGTGACTCTAAACAGAGGTACCTCGGGAGGAATCCCTGGTGACTGTACCCAGAGGTACCTCAGAAGGAAGGCCTGGTGATTGTTCCTAGAGATACCTCCGAAAGGAAGGCCTGGTGACTGTACACAGAAGTACCTCGGAAGAAAGGCCTGGTGACTGTACCCAGAGCTAACTCAGAAGAAAGACCTCGTGACTGTACCCAGAGGTACCTCAGAAGGAAGGCCTGGTGATTGTACCTAGAGGTACCTCGGAAGGAAGGCCTGGTGACTGTACCCAGAGGGACCTCAGAAATAAGCCCGGGTGCTGTACCCAGAGGTACCTCAGAAGGAAGGCCGTTGACTGTACCCAGAGGGACCTCGGAAGAAAGGCCTGCTGACTGTACCCAGAGGGAACTGAGAAAGAAGGCAGAGTGACTGTACCCAGAGGGACCTCAGAAGGAAGACCTTTGACTGTACCCAGAGGTACCCCTGAAGGAACGCCTGGTGATTGTACCCATAGGTACCTCAGAAGGAACGACTGGAGACTGTAACCAGAGGTACCTCGTAAGAACGGCCTGGTGAGTGTACCCAGAGGTACCTCGGAAACTAGTCCTGATGACTGTACCCACAGGTACTTCGGAAGGAAGGCCTGGAGACTGTACCCAGACGTACCTTGGAAGAAAGGCCTGGTGACTGTAGTCAGAGGTACCTCGGAAGGAAGGCCTGGTGACTGTACCCAGGGGTACCTCGGAAGGAAGGCCTGGCGACTGTACACAGAAGCACCTCGGAAGAAAGGCCTGGTGACTGTACCCAGTGGTACCTCGGAAGGAAGGCCTAGTGACTGTACCCAGAGCTAACTCAGAAGGAGCGCCTGGTGATTGTACCCAGAGGTACTTCGGAAGGAAAGCCTGGTGGCTTAACTCAGAAGTGCCTCGGAAGGAAGGCCTGGTGACCGTACCCAGAGGTACCTCGAAAGAAATGCTTGGTGACGGTACTTAGAAGTACCTGGGAAGGAAGGCCTGGTGACAGTACTCGGAGGTACCGCAGAAGGAAGGCCTGGTGACTGTACCCAGGGGTATCTCAGAAGGAAGGCCTGGTGACTGTACCCAGAGGTACCTGAGAAGGAATGCCTGGTGACTGTACTCAGAGGTACCGCGGAAAAAAGGCCTGGTGAGTGTACCCAGAGGTACCTCGGAAGGATGGCCTGGTGACTATACCCAGAGGTACCTCCGAAGGAAGGATTGGTGACTGTACCCAGAGGTATCTCGGAGGGAGGGCATAGTGACTTTACCCAGAGGTACCTCGGAGGGAAGGTCCAGAGACTGTACCCAAAGGTACCTCGGAAGGAAGGCCCGGTGACTGTACCCAGAGGTATCTCAGAAGCAAGACCTGGTGACTGTACCCAGAGGTACCTCAGAAGGAATGCCTGGTGACTGTATTCAGAGGTACCGCGAAAAAAAGGCCTGGTGAGTGTACCCAGAGGTACCTCGGAAGGAAGGCCTGGTGACTCTACCCAGAGGTACCTTGGAAGGAAGGCCTGGTGACTACCCAGACGTACCTCCGAAGAAAGGCCTGGTGACTGTACTCAGAGATACCCCAGAAGAAAAACCTCGTGACTGTACCCAGTGGTACCTCAGAAGGAAGGCATGATGACTGTACTCAGAGGTACCTCGGAAGGAAGGCCTGGTCACTGTACCCAGAGCTAACTCTGAAGGAATGCCTGGTGACTGTACCCAGAGTTACTTCGTGAGAAAGGCCTGGTGACTGTACCCAGAGGTACCTCAGAAGAAAGGCCTAGAGACTGTTCCCAGAGGGACCTCAGAAAGAAGGCCGTGTGACTGTACCCAGAGATACCTCTGAAGGAAGGCCTGTTGACTCTACCCGTACGTACTCAGAAGGAAAGCCTGGTGGCTTAACTCAGAAGTGCCTCGGAAGGAAGGCCTGGTGACCGTACCCAGAGCTACCTCGAAAGAAATGCTTGGTGACGGTACTTAGAAGTACCTGGGAAGGAAGGCCTGGTGACAGTACTCGGAGGTACCGCAGAAGGAAGGCCTGGTGACTGTACCCAGGGGTATCTCAGAAGGAAGGCCTGGTGACGGTACCCAGAGGTAACTCGTAAGGAAGGCCTGGTGACTGTACCCAGAGGTACCTGAGAAGGAATGCCTGGTGACTGTACTCAGAGGTACCGCGGAAAAAAGGCCTGGTGAGTGTACCCAGAGGTACCTCGGAAGGATGGCCTGGTGACTATACCCAGAGGTACCCCCGAAGGAAAGACTGGTGACTGTACCCAGAGGTATCTCGGAGGGAGGGCATAGTGACTTTACCCAGAGGTACCTCGGAAGGAAGGTCCAGAGACTGTACCCAAAGGTACCTCGGAAGAAAGGCCCCGTGACTGTACACAGAGACACCACGGAAGGAAGGCCTGGTGACTGTACCCAGAGGTACCTTGGAAGGAAGGCCTGGTGACTACCCAGACGTACCTCCGAAGAAAGGCCTGGTGACTGTACTCAGAGGTACCCCAGAAGAAAAACCTCGTGACTGTACCCAGTGGTACCTCAGAAGGAAGGCATGATGACTGTACCCAGAGGTACCTCGGAAGGAAGGCCTGGTCACTGTACCCAGAGCTAACTCTGAAGGAATGCCTGGTGACTGTACCCAGAGGTACCTCGTGAGAAAGGCCTGGTGACTGTACCCAGAGGTACCTCAGAAGAAAGGCCTAGAGACTATTCCCAGAGGGACCTCAGAAAGAAGGCCGTGTGACTGTACCCAGAGATACCTCTGAAGGAAGGCCTGTTGACTCTACCCATAGGTACCTCAGAAGGAAAGCCTGGTGACTGTACCCGCAGGTACGTCGTAAGAAAGGTCTGGTGAGGGTACACAGACTTACCTCGGAAACAAGGGCTGGTGACTGTATCCAAAGGTACCTCAGAGGGAAGGTCTGGTGACTGTACCCAGAGATAGATCGGAAGAAAAGCCTGGTGACTGTACCTAGAGGGACCTCAGAAATAATCCCGGGTGACTGTAACCAGAGGTACCTCAGAAGGAAGGGCGGTGACTGTACCCAGAGGTACCTCCTAAGAAAGGCCTGGTGACTGTACCCAGAGGGACCTCAGAAATAAGCCCGGGTGCTGTACCCAGAGGTACCTCAGAAGGAAGGCCGTTGACTGTACCCAGAGGGACCTCGGAAGAAAGGCCTGCTGACTGTACCCAGAGGGAACTGAGAAAAAAGGCAGGGTGACTGTACCCAGAGGTACCTCAGAAGGAAGGCCTTTCACTGTACCCAGAGGTACCTCTGAAGGAACGCCTGGTGACTGTACCCATAGGTACCTCAGAAGGAACGACTGGAGACTGTAACCAGAGGTACCTCGCAAAACGGCCTGGTGAGTGTACCCAGAGGTACCTCGGAAACTAGTCCTGATGACAGTACCAACAGGTACTTCGGAAGGAAGGCCTGGAGACTGTACCCAGACGTACCTCGGAAGAAAGGCCTGGTGACTGTAGTCAGAGGTACCTCGGAAGGAAGGCCTGGTGACTGTACCCAGAGGTACCTGGGAAGAAATGCCTGATGACACTACCCAGAGGTACCTCGGAAAGAAGCCCTGCTGACTGTACCCAGAGGTACCTGGAAAGGAAGGCCTGGTGACTGTCCTCAGAGGTACCTCAGAAGAAATACCTCGTGACTGTACCCAGACGTACCTGAGAAGGAAGGCCTGGTGACTGTACCCAGGGGTACCTCGGAACGAAGGCCTGGTGACTGTACCTAGAGGTAACTCCGAAAGAGGCGTGGTGACTGTACCCAGGGTATCTCCCAAGGAAAGCCAGGTGACTGCAGCCAGAGGTACCTCGGAAGAAAGGCCTGCTGACTGTTCCGAGAAGTACCTGAGAAGAAAGGCCTGATGACTCTACCCAGACGTACCCCTTCAGAAAGGCCGGGTGACTCTACTCAGAGGTACCTCAGAAGGAAGGCCTGGTGACTGTACCTAGAGATAACTCGGAAGAAAGGAGTGGTGACTGTACCCAGGGTAACTCCCAAGGAAAGCCTGGTGACTGTAACCAGAGGTACCTCGGAAGGAAGGCCTGCTGACTGTAGCCAGAGTTACCTCCGAAGGAAGGCCTGGTGACTGTACCCAGAGGTAACTCGGAAGAAATGCCTGGTGACTCTAAACAGAGGTACCTCGGGAGGAATCCCTGGTGACTGTACCCAGAGGTACCTCAGAAGGAAGGCCTGGTGATTGTTCCTAGAGATACCTCCGAAAGGAAGGCCTGGTGACTGTACACAGAATTACCTCGGAAGAAAGGCCTGGTGACTGTACCCAGAGCTAACTCAGAAGAAAGACCTCGTGACTGTACCCAGAGGTACCTCAGAAGGAAGGCCTGGTGATTGTACCTAGAGGTACCTCGGAAGGAAGGCCTGGTGACTGTACCCAGAGGGACCTCAGAAATAAGCCCGGGTGCTGTACCCAGAGGTACCTCAGAAGGAAGGCCGTTGACTGTACCCAGAGGGACCTCGGAGGAAAGGTCTGCTGACTGTACCCAGAGGGTACTGAGAAAGAAGGCAGAGTGACTGTACCCAGAGGGACCTCAGAAGGAAGGCCTTTGACTGTACCCAGAGGCACCCCTGAAGGAACGCCTGGTGATTGTACCCATAGGTACCTCAGAAGGAACGACTGGAGACTGTAACCAGAGGTACCTCGTAAGAACGGCCTGGTGAGTGTACCCAGAGGTACCTCGGAAACTAGTCCTGATGACTGTACCCACAGGTACTTCGGAAGGAAGGCCTGGAGACTGTACCCAGACGTACCTCGGAAGAAAGGCCTGGTGACTGTAGTCAGAGGTACCTCGGAAGGAAGGCCTGGTGACTGTACCCAGGGGTACCTGGGAAGGAAGGCCTGGAGACTGTACACAGAAGCACCTCGGATGAAATGCCTGGTGACTGTACCCAGTGGTACCTCGGAAGGAAGGCCTAGTGACTGTACCCAGAGCTAACTCAGAAGGAGCGCCTGGTGATTGTACCCAGAGGTACTTCGGAAGGAAAGCCTGGTGGCTTAACTCAGAAGTGCCTCGGAAGGAAGGTCTGGTGACCGTAACCAGAGGTACCTCGAAAGAAATGCTTGGTGACGGTACTTAGAAGTTCCTGGGAAGGAAGGCCTGGTGACAGTACTCGGAGGTACCGCAGAAGGAAGGCCTGGTGACTGTACCCAGGGGTATCTCAGAAGGAAGGCCTGGTGACTGTACCCAGAGGTACCTGAGAAGGAATGCCTGGTGACTGTACTCAGAGGTACCGCGGAAAAAAGGCCTGGTGAGTGTACCCAGAGGTACCTCGGAAGGATGGCCTGGTGACTATACCCAGAGGTACCTCCGAAGGAAGGACTGGTGACTGTACCCAGAGGTATCTCGGAGGGAGGGCATAGTGACTTTACCCAGAGGTACCTCGGAAGGAAGGTCCAGAGACTGTACCCAAAGGTACCTCGGAAGAAAGGCCCCGTGACTGTACACAGAGGCACCACGGAAGGAAGGCCTGGTGACTGTACCCAGAGGTACCTCGGAAGGAAGGCCTGGTCACTGTACCCAGAGCTAACTCTGAAGGAATGCCTGGTGACTGTACCCAGAGGTACCTCGTGAGAAAGGCCTGGTGACTGTACCCAGAGGTACCTCAGAAGAAAGGCCTAGAGACTGTACCCAGGGTTACCTTAGAAGGAATGCCTGGTTACTGTACCCAGATGTACCTCGGAAGGAAGGCCTGGTGACTGTGCCCAGAGATACCTGGGAAGAAATGCCTGATGACACTACCCAGAGGTACCTCGGAAGGAAGCCCTGCTGACTGTACCCAGAGGTACCTGGAAAGGAAGGCCTGGTGACTGTCCTCAGAGGTACCTCAGAAGAAATACCTCGTGACTGTACCCAGACGTACCTGAGAAGGAAGGCCTGGTGACTGTACCCAGGGGTACCTCGGAACGAAGGCCTGGTGACTGTACCTAGAGGTAACTCCGAAAGAGGCGTGGTGACTGTACCCAGGGTATCTCCCAAGGAAAGCCAGGTGACTGCAGCCAGAGGTACCTTGGAAGAAAGGCCTGCTGACTGTTCCGAGAAGTACCTCAGAAGGAAGGCCTGATGACTCTACCCAGACGTACCCCTTCAGAAAGGCCGGGTGACTCTACTCAGAGGTACCTCGGAAGGAAGGCCTGGTGACTGTACCCAGAGGTACGTCGGAAGGAAGGCCTGGTGACTGTACCTAGAGATAACTCGGAAGAAAGGGGTGGTGACTGTACCCAGGGTAACTCCCAAGGAAAGCCTGGTGACTGTAACCAGAGGTACCTCGGAAGGAAGGCCTGCTGACTGTAGCCAGAGTTACCTCCGAAGGAAGGCCTGGTGACTGTACCAAGAGATAACTCGGAAGAAATGCCTGGTGACTCTAAACAGAGGTACCTCGGGAGGAATCCCTGGTGACTGTACCCAGAGGTACCTCAGAAGGAAGGCCTGGTGATTGTTCCTAGAGATACCTCCGAAAGGAAGGCCTGGTGACTGTACACAGAAGTACCTCGGAAGAAAGGCCTGGTGACTGTACCCAGAGCTAACTCAGAAGAAAGACCTCGTGACTGTACCCAGAGGTACCTCAGAAGGAAGGCCTGGTGATTGTACCTAGAGGTACCTCGGAAGGAAGGCCTGGTGACTGTACCCAGAGGGACCTCAGAAATAAGCCCGGGTGCTGTACCCAGAGGTACCTCAGAAGGAAGGCCGTTGACTGTACCCAGAGGGACCTCGGAAGAAAGGCCTGCTGACTGTACCCAGAGGGAACTGAGAAAGAAGGCAGAGTGACTGTACCCAGAGGGACCTCAGAAGGAAGACCTTTGACTGTACCCAGAGGTACCCCTGAAGGAACGCCTGGTGATTGTACCCATAGGTACCTCAGAAGGAACGACTGGAGACTGTAACCAGAGGTACCTCGTAAGAACGGCCTGGTGAGTGTACCCAGAGGTACCTCGGAAACTAGTCCTGATGACTGTACCCACAGGTACTTCGGAAGGAAGGCCTGGAGACTGTACCCAGACGTACCTTGGAAGAAAGGCCTGGTGACTGTAGTCAGAGGTACCTCGGAAGGAAGGCCTGGTGACTGTACCCAGGGGTACCTCGGAAGGAAGGCCTGGCGACTGTACACAGAAGCACCTCGGAAGAAAGGCCTGGTGACTGTACCCAGTGGTACCTCGGAAGGAAGGCCTAGTGACTGTACCCAGAGCTAACTCAGAAGGAGCGCCTGGTGATTGTACCCAGAGGTACTTCGGAAGGAAAGCCTGGTGGCTTAACTCAGAAGTGCCTCGGAAGGAAGGCCTGGTGACCGTACCCAGAGGTACCTCGAAAGAAATGCTTGGTGACGGTACTTAGAAGTACCTGGGAAGGAAGGCCTGGTGACAGTACTCGGAGGTACCGCAGAAGGAAGGCCTGGTGACTGTACCCAGGGGTATCTCAGAAGGAAGGCCTGGTGACTGTACCCAGAGGTACCTGAGAAGGAATGCCTGGTGACTGTACTCAGAGGTACCGCGGAAAAAAGGCCTGGTGAGTGTACCCAGAGGTACCTCGGAAGGATGGCCTGGTGACTATACCCAGAGGTACCTCCGAAGGAAGGATTGGTGACTGTACCCAGAGGTATCTCGGAGGGAGGGCATAGTGACTTTACCCAGAGGTACCTCGGAGGGAAGGTCCAGAGACTGTACCCAAAGGTACCTCGGAAGGAAGGCCCGGTGACTGTACCCAGAGGTATCTCAGAAGCAAGACCTGGTGACTGTACCCAGAGGTACCTCAGAAGGAATGCCTGGTGACTGTATTCAGAGGTACCGCGAAAAAAAGGCCTGGTGAGTGTACCCAGAGGTACCTCGGAAGGAAGGCCTGGTGACTCTACCCAGAGGTACCTTGGAAGGAAGGCCTGGTGACTACCCAGACGTACCTCCGAAGAAAGGCCTGGTGACTGTACTCAGAGATACCCCAGAAGAAAAACCTCGTGACTGTACCCAGTGGTACCTCAGAAGGAAGGCATGATGACTGTACTCAGAGGTACCTCGGAAGGAAGGCCTGGTCACTGTACCCAGAGCTAACTCTGAAGGAATGCCTGGTGACTGTACCCAGAGTTACTTCGTGAGAAAGGCCTGGTGACTGTACCCAGAGGTACCTCAGAAGAAAGGCCTAGAGACTGTTCCCAGAGGGACCTCAGAAAGAAGGCCGTGTGACTGTACCCAGAGATACCTCTGAAGGAAGGCCTGTTGACTCTACCCGTACGTACTCAGAAGGAAAGCCTGGTGGCTTAACTCAGAAGTGCCTCGGAAGGAAGGCCTGGTGACCGTACCCAGAGCTACCTCGAAAGAAATGCTTGGTGACGGTACTTAGAAGTACCTGGGAAGGAAGGCCTGGTGACAGTACTCGGAGGTACCGCAGAAGGAAGGCCTGGTGACTGTACCCAGGGGTATCTCAGAAGGAAGGCCTGGTGACGGTACCCAGAGGTAACTCGTAAGGAAGGCCTGGTGACTGTACCCAGAGGTACCTGAGAAGGAATGCCTGGTGACTGTACTCAGAGGTACCGCGGAAAAAAGGCCTGGTGAGTGTACCCAGAGGTACCTCGGAAGGATGGCCTGGTGACTATACCCAGAGGTACCCCCGAAGGAAAGACTGGTGACTGTACCCAGAGGTATCTCGGAGGGAGGGCATAGTGACTTTACCCAGAGGTACCTCGGAAGGAAGGTCCAGAGACTGTACCCAAAGGTACCTCGGAAGAAAGGCCCCGTGACTGTACACAGAGACACCACGGAAGGAAGGCCTGGTGACTGTACCCAGAGGTACCTTGGAAGGAAGGCCTGGTGACTACCCAGACGTACCTCCGAAGAAAGGCCTGGTGACTGTACTCAGAGGTACCCCAGAAGAAAAACCTCGTGACTGTACCCAGTGGTACCTCAGAAGGAAGGCATGATGACTGTACCCAGAGGTACCTCGGAAGGAAGGCCTGGTCACTGTACCCAGAGCTAACTCTGAAGGAATGCCTGGTGACTGTACCCAGAGGTACCTCGTGAGAAAGGCCTGGTGACTGTACCCAGAGGTACCTCAGAAGAAAGGCCTAGAGACTATTCCCAGAGGGACCTCAGAAAGAAGGCCGTGTGACTGTACCCAGAGATACCTCTGAAGGAAGGCCTGTTGACTCTACCCATAGGTACCTCAGAAGGAAAGCCTGGTGACTGTACCCGCAGGTACGTCGTAAGAAAGGTCTGGTGAGGGTACACAGACTTACCTCGGAAACAAGGGCTGGTGACTGTATCCAAAGGTACCTCAGAGGGAAGGTCTGGTGACTGTACCCAGAGATAGATCGGAAGAAAAGCCTGGTGACTGTACCTAGAGGGACCTCAGAAATAATCCCGGGTGACTGTAACCAGAGGTACCTCAGAAGGAAGGGCGGTGACTGTACCCAGAGGTACCTCCTAAGAAAGGCCTGGTGACTGTACCCAGAGGGACCTCAGAAATAAGCCCGGGTGCTGTACCCAGAGGTACCTCAGAAGGAAGGCCGTTGACTGTACCCAGAGGGACCTCGGAAGAAAGGCCTGCTGACTGTACCCAGAGGGAACTGAGAAAAAAGGCAGGGTGACTGTACCCAGAGGTACCTCAGAAGGAAGGCCTTTCACTGTACCCAGAGGTACCTCTGAAGGAACGCCTGGTGACTGTACCCATAGGTACCTCAGAAGGAACGACTGGAGACTGTAACCAGAGGTACCTCGCAAAACGGCCTGGTGAGTGTACCCAGAGGTACCTCGGAAACTAGTCCTGATGACAGTACCAACAGGTACTTCGGAAGGAAGGCCTGGAGACTGTACCCAGACGTACCTCGGAAGAAAGGCCTGGTGACTGTAGTCAGAGGTACCTCGGAAGGAAGGCCTGGTGACTGTACCCAGAGGTACCTGGGAAGAAATGCCTGATGACACTACCCAGAGGTACCTCGGAAAGAAGCCCTGCTGACTGTACCCAGAGGTACCTGGAAAGGAAGGCCTGGTGACTGTCCTCAGAGGTACCTCAGAAGAAATACCTCGTGACTGTACCCAGACGTACCTGAGAAGGAAGGCCTGGTGACTGTACCCAGGGGTACCTCGGAACGAAGGCCTGGTGACTGTACCTAGAGGTAACTCCGAAAGAGGCGTGGTGACTGTACCCAGGGTATCTCCCAAGGAAAGCCAGGTGACTGCAGCCAGAGGTACCTCGGAAGAAAGGCCTGCTGACTGTTCCGAGAAGTACCTGAGAAGAAAGGCCTGATGACTCTACCCAGACGTACCCCTTCAGAAAGGCCGGGTGACTCTACTCAGAGGTACCTCAGAAGGAAGGCCTGGTGACTGTACCTAGAGATAACTCGGAAGAAAGGAGTGGTGACTGTACCCAGGGTAACTCCCAAGGAAAGCCTGGTGACTGTAACCAGAGGTACCTCGGAAGGAAGGCCTGCTGACTGTAGCCAGAGTTACCTCCGAAGGAAGGCCTGGTGACTGTACCCAGAGGTAACTCGGAAGAAATGCCTGGTGACTCTAAACAGAGGTACCTCGGGAGGAATCCCTGGTGACTGTACCCAGAGGTACCTCAGAAGGAAGGCCTGGTGATTGTTCCTAGAGATACCTCCGAAAGGAAGGCCTGGTGACTGTACACAGAATTACCTCGGAAGAAAGGCCTGGTGACTGTACCCAGAGCTAACTCAGAAGAAAGACCTCGTGACTGTACCCAGAGGTACCTCAGAAGGAAGGCCTGGTGATTGTACCTAGAGGTACCTCGGAAGGAAGGCCTGGTGACTGTACCCAGAGGGACCTCAGAAATAAGCCCGGGTGCTGTACCCAGAGGTACCTCAGAAGGAAGGCCGTTGACTGTACCCAGAGGGACCTCGGAGGAAAGGTCTGCTGACTGTACCCAGAGGGTACTGAGAAAGAAGGCAGAGTGACTGTACCCAGAGGGACCTCAGAAGGAAGGCCTTTGACTGTACCCAGAGGCACCCCTGAAGGAACGCCTGGTGATTGTACCCATAGGTACCTCAGAAGGAACGACTGGAGACTGTAACCAGAGGTACCTCGTAAGAACGGCCTGGTGAGTGTACCCAGAGGTACCTCGGAAACTAGTCCTGATGACTGTACCCACAGGTACTTCGGAAGGAAGGCCTGGAGACTGTACCCAGACGTACCTCGGAAGAAAGGCCTGGTGACTGTAGTCAGAGGTACCTCGGAAGGAAGGCCTGGTGACTGTACCCAGGGGTACCTGGGAAGGAAGGCCTGGAGACTGTACACAGAAGCACCTCGGATGAAATGCCTGGTGACTGTACCCAGTGGTACCTCGGAAGGAAGGCCTAGTGACTGTACCCAGAGCTAACTCAGAAGGAGCGCCTGGTGATTGTACCCAGAGGTACTTCGGAAGGAAAGCCTGGTGGCTTAACTCAGAAGTGCCTCGGAAGGAAGGTCTGGTGACCGTAACCAGAGGTACCTCGAAAGAAATGCTTGGTGACGGTACTTAGAAGTTCCTGGGAAGGAAGGCCTGGTGACAGTACTCGGAGGTACCGCAGAAGGAAGGCCTGGTGACTGTACCCAGGGGTATCTCAGAAGGAAGGCCTGGTGACTGTACCCAGAGGTACCTGAGAAGGAATGCCTGGTGACTGTACTCAGAGGTACCGCGGAAAAAAGGCCTGGTGAGTGTACCCAGAGGTACCTCGGAAGGATGGCCTGGTGACTATACCCAGAGGTACCTCCGAAGGAAGGACTGGTGACTGTACCCAGAGGTATCTCGGAGGGAGGGCATAGTGACTTTACCCAGAGGTACCTCGGAAGGAAGGTCCAGAGACTGTACCCAAAGGTACCTCGGAAGAAAGGCCCCGTGACTGTACACAGAGGCACCACGGAAGGAAGGCCTGGTGACTGTACCCAGAGGTACCTCGGAAGGAAGGCCTGGTCACTGTACCCAGAGCTAACTCTGAAGGAATGCCTGGTGACTGTACCCAGAGGTACCTCGTGAGAAAGGCCTGGTGACTGTACCCAGAGGTACCTCAGAAGAAAGGCCTAGAGACTGTTCCCAGTGGGACCTCAGAAAGAAGGCCGTGTGACTGTACCCAGAGATACCTCTGAAGGAAGGCCTGTTGACTCTACCCATAGGTACCTCAGAAGGAAAGCCTGGTGACTGTACCCGCAGGTACCTCGTAAGAAAGGCCTGGTGAGGGTACACAGACTTACCTCGGAAACAAGGGCTGGTGACTGTATCCAAAGGTACCTCAGAGGGAAGGTCTGGTGACTGTACCCAGAGGTAGATCGGAAGAAAAGCCTGGTGACTGTACCTAGAGGGACCTCAGAAATAATCCCGGGTGACTGTACCCAGAGGTACCTCAGAAGGAAGGGCGGTGACTGTACCCAGAGGTACCTCCTAAGAAAGGCCTGGTGACTGTACCCAGAGGGACCTCAGAAATAAGCCCGGGTGCTGTACCCAGAGGTACCTCAGAAGGAAGGCCGTTGACTGTACCCAGAGGGACCTCGGAAGAAAGGCCTGCTGACTGTACCCAGAGGTACCTCAGAAGGAAGGCCTTTCACTGTACCCAGAGGTACCTCTGAAGGAACGCCTGGTGACTGTACCCATAGGTACCTCAGAAGGAACGACTGGAGACTGTAACCAGAGGTACCTCGCAAAACGGCCTGGTGAGTGTACCCAGAGGTACCTCGGAAACTAGTCCTGATGACAGTACCAACAGGTACTTCGGAAGGAAGGCCTGGAGACTGTACCCAGACGTACCTCGGAAGAAAGGCCTGGTGACTGTAGTCAGAGGTACCTCGGAAGAAAGGCCTGGTGACTGTATTCAGAGGTACCTCGGAAGGAAGGCCTGGGGACTTTACCCAGGGATACCTTAGAAGGAATGCCTGGTTACTGTACCCAGATGTACCTCGGAAGGAAGGCCTGGTGACTGTACCCAGAGATACCTGGGAAGAAATGCCTGATGACACTACCCAGAGGTACCTCAGAAGGAAGCCCTGCTGACTGTACCCAGAGGTACCTGGAAAGGAAGGCCTGGTGACTGTCCTCAGAGGTACCTCAGAAGAAATACCTCGTGACTGTACCCAGACGTACCTGAGAAGGAAGGCCTGGTGACTGTACCCAGGGGTACCTCGGAACGAAGGCCTGGTGACTGTACCTAGAGGTAACTCCGAAAGAGGCGTGGTGACTGTACCCAGGGTATCTCCCAAGGAAAGCCAGGTGACTGCAGCCAGAGGTACCTCGGAAGAAAGGCCTGCTGACTGTTCCGAGAAGTACCTCAGAAGGAAGGCCTGATGACTCTACCCAGACGTACCCCTTCAGAAAGGCCGGGTGACTGTACTCAGAGGTACCTCGGAAGGAAGGCCTGGTGACTGTACCGAGAGGTACGTCGGAAGGAAGGCCTAGTGACTGTACCCAGAGCTAACTCAGAAGGAGCGCCTGGTGATTGTACCCAGAGGTACTTCGGAAGGAAAGCCTAGTGGCTTAACTCAGAAGTGCCTCGGAAGGAAGGCCTGGTGACCGTACCCAGAGGTACCTCGAAAGAAACGCTTGGTGACGGTACTTAGAAGTACCTGGGAAGGAAGGCCTGGTGACAGTACTCGGAGGTACCGCAGAAGGAAGGCCTGGTGACTGTACCCAGGGGTATCTCAGAAGGAAGGCCTGGTGACTGTACCTAGAGATAACTCGGAAGAAAGGGGTGGTGACTGTACCCAGGGTAACTCCCAAGGAAAGCCTGGTGACTGTAACCAGAGGTACCTCGGAAGGAAGGCCTGCTGACTGTAGCCAGAGTTACCTCCGAAGGAAGGCCTGGTGACTGTACCCAGAGGTAACTCGGAAGAAATGCCTGGTGACTCTAAACAGAGGTACCTCGGGAGGAATCCCTGGTGACTGTACCCAGAGGTACCTCAGAAGGAAGGCCTGGTGATTGTTCCTAGAGATACCTCCGAAAGGAAGGCCTGGTGACTGTACACAGAAGTACCTCGGAAGAAAGGCCTGGTGACTGTACCCAGAGCTAACTCAGAAGAAAGACCTCGTGACTGTACCCAGAGGTACCTCAGAAGGAAGGCCTGGTGATTGTACCTAGAGGTACCTCGGAAGGAAGGCCTGGTGACTGTACCCAGAGTGACCTCAGAAATAAGCCCGGGTGCTGTACCCAGAGGTACCTCAGAAGGAAGGCCGTTGACTGTACCCAGAGGGACCTCGGAAGAAAGGCCTGCTGACTGTACCCAGAGGGAACTGAAAAAGAAGGCAGAGTGACTGTACCCAGAGGGACCTCAGAAGGAAGGCCTTTGACTGTACCCAGAGGTACCCCTGAAGGAACGCCTGGTGATTGTACCCATAGGTACCTCAGAAGGAACGACTGGAGACTGTAACCAGAGGTACCTCGTAAGAACGGCCTGGTGAGTGTACCCAGAGGTACCTCGGAAACTAGTCCTGATGACTGTACCCACAGGTACTTCGGAAGGAAGGCCTGGAGACTGTACCCAGACGTACCTCGGAAGAAAGTCCTGGTGACTGTAGTCAGAGGTACCTCGGAAGGAAGGCCTGGTGACTGTACCCAGGGGTAGCTGGGAAGGAAGGCCTGGCGACTGTACACAGAAGCACCTCGGAAGAAAGGCCTGGTGACTGTACCCAGTGGTACCTCGGAAGGAAGGCCTAGTGACTGTACCCAGAGCTAACTCAGAAGGAGCGCCTGGTGATTGTACCCAGAGGTACTTGGGAAGGAAAGCCTGGTGGCTTAACTCAGAAGTGCCTCGGAAGGAAGGCCTGGTGAGTGTACCCAGAGGTAGATCGGAAGAAAAGCCTGGTGACTGTACCTAGAGGGACCTCAGAAATAATCCCGGGTGACTGTACCCAGAGGTACCTCAGAAGGAAGGGCGGTGACTGTACCCAGAGGTACCTCCTAAGAAAGGCCTGGTGACTGTACCCAGAGGGACCTCAGAAATAAGCCCGGGGGCTGTACCCAGAGGTACCTCAGAAGGAAGGCCGTTGACTGTACCCAGAGGGACCTCGGAAGAAAGGCCTGCTGACTGTACCCAGAGGGAACTGAGAAAAAAGGCAGGGTGACTGTACCCAGAGGTACCTCAGAAGGAAGGCCTTTCACTGTACCCAGAGGTACCTCTGAAGGAACGCCTGGTGACTGTACCCATAGGTACCTCAGAAGGAACGACTGGAGACTGTAACCAGAGGTACCTCGCAAAACGGCCTGGTGAGTGTACCCAGAGGTACCTCGGAAACTAGTCCTGATGACAGTACCAACAGGTACTTCGGAAGGAAGGCCTGGAGACTCTACCCAGACGTACCTCGGAAGAAAGGCCTGGTGACTGTAGTCAGAGGTACCTCGGAAGGAAGGCCTGGTGACTGTACCCAGAGGTACCTGGGAAGAAATGCCTGATGACACTACCCAGAGGTACCTCGGAAAGAAGCCCTGCTGACTGTACCCAGAGGTACCTGGAAGGAAGTCCTGGTGACTGTACTCAGAGGTACCTCAGAAGAAATACCTCGTGACTGTACCCAGAGGTACCTGAGAAGGAAGGCCTGGTGACTGTACCCAGAGGTACCTCGGAAGGAAGGCCTGGTCACTGTACCCAGAGCTAATTCTGAAGGAATGCCTGGTGACTGTACCCAGAGGTACCTCGTAAGAAAGGCCTGGTGACTGTACCCAGAGGTACCTCAGAAGCAAGGCCTGGTGACTGTACCAAGAGGTAACTCGTAGGAAAGGCGTGGTGAGTGTACCCAGGGTAATTCCCATGGAAAGCCTGGTGACTGTAACCAGAGTTACCTCGGGAGGAAGGCCTGGTGACTGTAACGAGAAGTTCCTCAGAAGGAAAGCCTGATGACTCTACCCAAACGTATCCCTTAATAAAGGCCGTATGACTGTACTCAGAGGTACCTCGGAAGGAAGGCCTGCTGACTCTACCCAGAGGGACCTCGGAAGGAAGGCCAGGTGACTGTACCCAGAGGTACCTGGAAAGGAAGGCCCGGTGATTGTACCCAGAGGTACCTCGGAAGGAAGGCCTGGTGAATGTACTCAGAGGTACCTCGGAAGGAAGGTCTGGGGACTTTACCCAGGGATACCTTAGAAGGAATGCCTGGTTACTGTACCCAGATGTACCTCGGAAGGAAGGCCTGGTGACTGTACCCAGAGATACCTGGGAAGAAATGCCTGATGACACTACCCAGAGGTACCTCGGAAGGAAGCCCTGCTGACTGTACCCCGAGGTACCTGGAAAGGAAGGCCTGGTGACTGTCCTCAGAGGTACCTCAGAACAAATACCTCGTGACTGTACCCAGACGTACCTGAGAAGGAAGGCCTGGTGACTGTACCCAGGTGTACCTCGGAACGAAGGCCTGGTGACTGTACCTAGAGGTAACTCCGAAAGAGGCGTGGTGACTGTACCCAGGGTATCTCCCAAGGAAAGCCAGGTGACTGCAGCCAGAGGTACCTCGGAAGAAAGGCCTGCTGACTGTTTCGAGAAGTACCTCAGAAGGAAGGCCTGATGACTCTACCCAGACGTACCCCTTCAGAAAGGCCGGGTGACTGTACTCAGAGGTACCTCGGAAGGAAGGCCTGGTGACTGTACCCAGAGGTACGTCGGAAGGAAGGCCTGGTGACTGTACCTAGAGATAACTCGGAAGAAAGGAGTGGTGACTGTACCCAGGGTAACTCCCAGGAAAGCCTGGTGACTGTAACCAGAGGTACCTCGGAAGGAAGGCCTGCTGACTGTAGCCAGAGTTACCTCCGAAGGAAGGCCTGGTGACTGTACCCAGAGGTAACTCGGAAGAAATGCCTGGTGACTCTAAACAGAGGTACCTCGGGAGGAATCCCTGGTGACTGTACCCAGAGGTACCTCAGAAGGAAGGCCTGGTGATTGTTCCTAGAGATACCTCCGAAAGGAAGGCCTGGTGACTGTACACAGAAGTACCTCGGAAGAAAGGCCTGGTGACTGTACCCAGAGCTAACTCAGAAGAAAGACCTCGTGACTGTACCCAGAGGTACCTCAGAAGGAAGGCCTGGTGATTGTACCTAGAGGTACCTCGGAAGGAAGGCCTGGTGACTGTACCCAGAGGGACCTCAGAAATAAGCCCGGGTGCTGTACCCAGAGGGACCTCAGAAGGAAGGCCTTTGACTGTACCCAGAGGCACCCCTGAAGCAACGCCTGGTGATTGTACCCATAGGTACCTCAGAAGGAACGACTGGAGACTGTAACCAGAGGTACCTCGTAAGAACGGCCTGGTGAGTGTACCCAGAGGTACCTCGGAAACTAGTACTGATGACTGTACCCACAGGTACTTCGGAAGGAAGGCCTGGAGACTGTACCCAGACGTACCTCGGAAGAAAGGCCTGGTGACTGTAGTCAGAGGTACCTCGGAAGGAAGGCCTAGTGACTGTACCCAGAGCTAACTCAGAAGGAGCGCCTGGTGATTGTACCCAGAGGTACTTCGGAAGGAAAGCCTAGTGGCTTAACTCAGAAGTGCCTCGGAAGGAAGGCCTGGTGACCGTACCCAGAGGTACCTCGAAAGAAACGCTTGGTGACGGTACTTAGAAGTACCTGGGAAGGAAGGCCTGGTGACAGTACTCGGAGGTACCGCAGAAGGAAGGCCTGGTGACTGTACCCAGGGGTATCTCAGAAGGAAGGCCTGGTGACTGTACCCAGAGGTACCTGAGAAGGAATGCCTGGTGACTGTACTCAGAGGTACCGCAGAAAAAAGGCCTGGTGAGTGTACCCAGAGGTACCTCGGAAGGATGGCCTGGTGACTATACCCAGAGGTACCTCCGAAGGAATGACTGGTGACTGTACCCAGAGGTATCTCGGAGGGAGGGTATATTGACTTTACCCAGAGGTACCTCAGAAGGAAGGTCCAGAGACTGTACCCAAAGGTACCTCGGAAGAAAGGCCCCGTGACTGTACACAGAGGCACCACGGAAGGAAGGCCTGGTGACTCTACCCAGAGGTACCTTGGAAGGAAGGCCTGGTGACTACCCAGACGTACCTCCGAAGAAAGGCCTGGTGACTGTACTCAGAGGTACCCCAGAAGAAAAACCTCGTGACTGTACCCAGTGGTACCTCAGAAGGAAGGCATGATGACTGTACCCAGAGGTACCTCGGAAGGAAGGCCTGGTCACGGTACCCAGAGCTAACTCTGAAGAAATGCCTGGTGACTGTACCCAGAGGTACCTCGTGAGAAAGGCCTGGTGACTGTACCCAGAGGTACCTCAGAAGAAAGGCCTAGAGACTATTCCCAGAGGGACCTCAGAAAGAAGGCCGTGTGACTGTACCCAGAGATACCTCTGAAGGAAGGCCTGTTGACTCTACCCATAGGTACCTCAGAAGGAAAGCCTGGTGACTGTACCCGCAGGTACGTCGTAAGAAAGGTCTGGTGAGGGTACACAGACTTACCTCGGAAACAAGGGCTGGTGACTGTATCCAAAGGTACCTCAGAGGGAAGGTCTGGTGACTGTACCCAGAGGTACCTCAGAAGCAAGGCCTGGTGACTGTACCAAGAGGTAAGTCGTAGGAAAGGCGTGGTGAGTGTACCCAGGGTAATTCCCACGGAAAGCCTGGTGACTGTAACCAGAGTTACCTCGGGAGGAAGACCTGGTGACTGTAACGAGAAGTTCCTCAGAAGGAAAGCCTGATGACTCTACCCAAACGTACCCCTTAATAAAGGCCGGATGACTGTACTCAGAGGTACCTCGGAAGGAAGGCCTGCTGATTCTACCCAGAGGGACCTCGGAAGGAAGGCCAGGTGACTGTACCCAGAGGTACCTGGAAAGGAAGGCCCGGTGATTGTACCCAGAGGTACCTCGGAAGGAAGGCCTGGTGACTGTACCCAGACGCACTTCGGAAGAAAGTCCTGGTGACTGTATTCAGAGGTACCTCGAAAGGAAGGCCTGGGGACTTTACCCAGGGATACCTTAGAAGGAATGCCTGGTTACTGTACCCAGATGTACCTCGGAAGGAAGGCCTGGTGACTGTACCCAGAGATACCTGGGAAGAAATGCCTGATGACACTACCCAGAGGTACCTCGGAAGGAAGCCCTGCTGACTGTACCCAGAGGTACCTGGAAAGGAAGGCCTGGTGACTGTCCTCAGAGGTACCTCAGAAGAAATACCTCGTGACTGTACCCAGACGTACCTGAGAAGGAAGGCCTGGTGACTGTACCCAGGGGTACCTCGGAAGGAAGGCCTGGTGACTGTACCTAGAGGTAACTCCGAAAGAGGCGTGGTGACTGTACCCAGGGTATCTCCCAAGGAAAGCCAGGTGACTGCAGCCAGAGGTACCTCGGAAGAAAGGCCTGCTGACTGTTCCGAGAAGTACCTCAGAAGGAAGGCCTGATGACTCTACCCAGACGTACCCCTTCAGAAAGGCCGGGTGACTGTACTCAGAGGTAAATCGGAAGGAAGGCCTGGTCACTTTACCCAGAGCTAACTCTGAAGGAATGCCTGGTGACTGTACCCAGAGTTACTTCGTGAGAAAGGCCTGGTGACTGTACCCAGAGGTACCTCAGAAGAAAGGCCTAGAGACTGTTCCCAGAGGGACCTCAGAAAGAAGGCCGTGTGACTGTACCCAGAGATACCTCTGAAGGAAGGCCTGTTGACTCTACCCGTACGTACTCAGAAGGAAAGCCTGGTGACTGTACCCGCAGGTACGTCGTAAGAAAGGTCTGGTGAGGGTACACAGACTTACCTCGGAAACAAGGGCTGGTGACTGTATCCAAAGGTACCTCAGAGGGAAGGTCTGGTGACTGTACCCAGAGGTAGATCGGAAGAAAAGCCTGGTGACTGTACCCAGAGGGACCTCGGAAGAAAGGCCTGCTGACTGTACCCAGAGGGAACTGAGAAAAAAGGCAGGGTGACTGTACCCAGAGGTACCTCGGAAGGAAGGCCTGGTCACTGTACCCAGAGCTAATTCTGAAGGAATGCCTGGTGACTGTACCCAGAGGTACCTCGTAAGAAAGGCCTGGTGACTGTACCCAGAGGTACCTCAGAAGCAAGGCCTGGTGACTGTACCAAGAGGTAACTGGTAGGAAAGGCGTGGTCAGTGTACCCAGGGTAATTCCCACGGAAAGCCTGGTGACTGTAACCAGAGTTACCTCGGGAGGAAGGCCTGGTGACTGTAACAAGAAGTTCCTCAGAAGGAAAGCCTGATGACTCTACCCAAACGTATCCCTTAATAAAGGCCGTATGACTGTACTCAGAGGTACCTCGGAAGGAAGGCCTGCTGACTCTACCCAGAGGGACCTCGGAAGGAAGGCCAGGTGACTGTACCCAGTGGTACCTGGAAAGGAAGGCCCGGTGATTGTACCCAGAGGTACCTCGGAAGGAAGGCCTGGTGAATGTACTCAGAGGTACCTCGGAAGGAAGGCCTGGGGACTTTACCCAGGGATACCTTAGAAGGAATGCCTGGTTACTGTACCCAGATGTACCTCGGAAGGAAGGCCTGGTGACTGTACCCAGAGATACCTGGGAAGAAATGCCTGATGACACTACCCAGAGGTACCTCGGAAGGAAGCCCTGCTGACTGTACCCAGAGGTACCTGGAAAGGAAGGCCTGGTGACTGTCCTCAGAGGTACCTCAGAAGAAATACCTCGTGACTGTACCCAGACGTACCTGAGAAGGAAGGCCTGGTGACTGTACCCAGGGGTACCTCGGAACGAAGGCCTGGTGACTGTACCTAGAGATAACTCGGAAGAAAGGAGTGGTGACTGTACCCAGGGTAACTCCCAAGGAAAGCCTGGTGACTGTAACCAGAGGTACCTCGGAAGGAAGGCCTGCTGACTGTAGCCAGAGTTACCTCCGAAGGAAGGCCTGGTGACTGTACCCAGAGGTAACTCGGAAGAAATGCCTGGTGACTCTAAACAGAGGTACCTCGGGAGGAATCCCTGGTGACTGTACCCAGAGGTACCTCAGAAGGAAGGCCTGGTGATTGTTCCTAGAGATACCTCCGAAAGGAAGGCCTGGTGACTGTACACAGAAGTACCTCGGAAGAAATGCCTGGTGACTGTACCCAGAGCTAACTCAGAAGAAAGACCTCGTGACTGTACCCAGAGGTACCTCAGAAGGAAGGCCTGGTGATTGTACCTAGAGGTACCTCGGAAGGAAGGCCTGGTGACTGTACCCAGAGTGACCTCAGAAATAAGCCCGGGTGCTGTACCCAGAGGTACCTCAGAAGGAAGGCCGTTGACTGTACCCAGAGGGACCTCGGAAGAAAGGCCTGCTGACTGTACCCAGAGGGAACTGAAAAAGAAGGCAGAGTGACTGTACCCAGAGGGACCTCAGAAGGAAGGCCTTTGACTGTACCCAGAGGTACCCCTGAAGGAACGCCTGGTGATTGTACCCATAGGTACCTCAGAAGGAACGACTGGAGACTGTAACCAGAGGTACCTCGTAAGAACGGCCTGGTGAGTGTACCCAGAGGTACCTCGGAAACTAGTCCTGATGACTGTACCCACAGGTACTTTGGAAGGAAGGCCTGGAGACTGTACCCAGACGTACCTCGGAAGAAAGGCCTGGTGACTGTAGTCAGAGGTACCTCGGAAGGAAGGCCTGGTGACTGTACCCAGGGGTAGCTGGGAAGGAAGGCCTGGCGACTTTACACAGAAGCACCTCGGAAGAAAGGCCTGGTGACTGTACCCAGAGGTACCTCGGAAGGAAGGCCTAGTGACTGTACCCAGAGCTAACTCAGAAGGAGCGCCTGGTGATTGTACCCAGAGTTACTTGGGAAGGAAAGCCTGGTGGCTTAACTCAGAAGTGCCTCGGAAGGAAGGCCTGGTGACTGTACCCAGAGGTAGATCGGAAGAAAAGCCTGGTGACTGTACCTAGAGGGACCTCAGAAATAATCCCGGGTGACTGTACCCAGAGGTACCTCAGAAGGAAGGGCGGTGACTGTACCCAGAGGTACCTCCTAAGAAAGGCCTGGTGACTGTACCCAGAGGGACCTCAGAAATAAGCCCGGGGGCTGTACCCAGAGGTACCTCAGAAGGAAGGCCGTTGACTGTACCCAGAGGGACCTCGGAAGAAAGGCCTGCTGACTGTACCCAGAGGGAACTGAGAAAAAAGGCAGGGTGACTGTACCCAGAGGTACCTCAGAAGGAAGGCCTTTCACTGTACCCAGAGGTACCTCTGAAGGAACGCCTGGTGACTGTACCCATAGGTACCTCAGAAGGAACGACTGGAGACTGTAACCAGAGGTACCTCGCAAAACGGCCTGGTGAGTGTACCCAGAGGTACCTCGGAAACTAGTCCTGATGACAGTACCAACAGGTACTTCGGAAGGAAGGCCTGGAGACTCTACCCAGACGTACCTCGGAAGAAAGGCCTGGTGACTGTAGTCAGAGGTACCTCGGAAGGAAGGCCTGGTGACTGTACCCAGAGGTACCTGGGAAGAAATGCCTGATGACACTACCCAGAGGTACCTCGGAAAGAAGCCCTGCTGACTGTACCCAGAGGTACCTGGAAGGAAGTCCTGGTGACTGTACTCAGAGGTACCTCAGAAGAAATACCTCGTGACTGTACCCAGAGGTACCTGAGAAGGAAGGCCTGGTGACTGTACCCAGAGGTACCTCGGAAGGAAGGCCTGGTCACTGTACCCAGAGCTAATTCTGAAGGAATGCCTGGTGACTGTACCCAGAGGTACCTCGTAAGAAAGGCCTGGTGACTGTACCCAGAGGTACCTCAGAAGCAAGGCCTGGTGACTGTACCAAGAGGTAACTCGTAGGAAAGGCGTGGTGAGTGTACCCAGGGTAATTCCCATGGAAAGCCTGGTGACTGTAACCAGAGTTACCTCGGGAGGAAGGCCTGGTGACTGTAACGAGAAGTTCCTCAGAAGGAAAGCCTGATGACTCTACCCAAACGTATCCCTTAATAAAGGCCGTATGACTGTACTCAGAGGTACCTCGGAAGGAAGGCCTGCTGACTCTACCCAGAGGGACCTCGGAAGGAAGGCCAGGTGACTGTACCCAGAGGTACCTGGAAAGGAAGGCCCGGTGATTGTACCCAGAGGTACCTCGGAAGGAAGGCCTGGTGAATGTACTCAGAGGTACCTCGGAAGGAAGGCCTGGGGACTTTACCCAGGGATACCTTAGAAGGAATGCCTGGTTACTGTACCCAGATGTACCTCGGAAGGAAGGCCTGGTGACTGTACCCAGAGATACCTGGGAAGAAATGCCTGATGACACTACCCAGAGGTACCTCGGAAGGAAGCCCTGCTGACTGTACCCAGAGGTACCTGGAAAGGAAGGCCTGGTGACTGTCCTCAGAGGTACCTCAGAAGAAATACCTCGTGACTGTACCCAGACGTACCTGAGAAGGAAGGCCTGGTGACTGTACCCAGGGGTACCTCGGAACGAAGGCCTGGTGACTGTACCTAGAGGTAACTCCGAAAGAGGCGTGGTGACTGTACCCAGGGTATCTCCCAAGGAAAGCCAGGTGACTGCAGCCAGAGGTACCTCGGAAGAAAGGCCTGCTGACTGTTCCGAGAAGTACCTCAGAAGGAAGGCCTGATGACTCTACCCAGACGTACCCCTTCAGAAAGGCCGGGTGACTGTACTCAGAGGTACCTCGGAAGGAAGGCCTGGTGACTGTACCCAGAGGTACGTCGGAAGGAAGGCCTGGTGACTGTACCTAGAGATAACTCGGAAGAAAGGAGTGGTGACTGTACCCAGGGTAACTCCCAGGAAAGCCTGGTGACTGTAACCAGAGGTACCTCGGAAGGAAGGCCTGCTGACTGTAGCCAGAGTTACCTCCGAAGGAAGGCCTGGTGACTGTACCCAGAGGTAACTCGGAAGAAATGCCTGGTGACTCTAAACAGAGGTACCTCGGGAGGAATCCCTGGTGACTGTACCCAGAGGTACCTCAGAAGGAAGGCCTGGTGATTGTTCCTAGAGATACCTCCGAAAGGAAGGCCTGGTGACTGTACACAGAAGTACCTCGGAAGAAAGGCCTGGTGACTGTACCCAGAGCTAACTCAGAAGAAAGACCTCGTGACTGTACCCAGAGGTACCTCAGAAGGAAGGCCTGGTGATTGTACCTAGAGGTACCTCGGAAGGAAGGCCTGGTGACTGTACCCAGAGGGACCTCAGAAATAAGCCCGGGTGCTGTACCCAGAGGGACCTCAGAAGGAAGGCCTTTGACTGTACCCAGAGGCACCCCTGAAGGAACGCCTGGTGATTGTACCCATAGGTACCTCAGAAGGAACGACTGGAGACTGTAACCAGAGGTACCTCGTAAGAACGGCCTGGTGAGTGTACCCAGAGGTACCTCGGAAACTAGTACTGATGACTGTACCCACAGGTACTTCGGAAGGAAGGCCTGGAGACTGTACCCAGACGTACCTCGGAAGAAAGGCCTGGTGACTGTAGTCAGAGGTACCTCGGAAGGAAGGCCTAGTGACTGTACCCAGAGCTAACTCAGAAGGAGCGCCTGGTGATTGTACCCAGAGGTACTTCGGAAGGAAAGCCTAGTGGCTTAACTCAGAAGTGCCTCGGAAGGAAGGCCTGGTGACCGTACCCAGAGGTACCTCGAAAGAAACGCTTGGTGACGGTACTTAGAAGTACCTGGGAAGGAAGGCCTGGTGACAGTACTCGGAGGTACCGCAGAAGGAAGGCCTGGTGACTGTACCCAGGGGTATCTCAGAAGGAAGGCCTGGTGACTGTACCCAGAGGTACCTGAGAAGGAATGCCTGGTGACTGTACTCAGAGGTACCGCAGAAAAAAGGCCTGGTGAGTGTACCCAGAGGTACCTCGGAAGGATGGCCTGGTGACTATACCCAGAGGTACCACCGACGGAAAGACTGGAGACTGTACCCAGAGGTATCTCGGAGGGAGGGCATATTGACTTTACCCAGAGGTACCTCAGAAGGAAGGTCCAGAGACTGTACCCAAAGGTACCTCGGAAGAAAGGCCCCGTGACTGTACACAGAGGCACCACGGAAGGAAGGCCTGGTGACTCTACCCAGAGGTACCTTGGAAGGAAGGCCTGGTGACTACCCAGACGTACCTCCGAAGAAAGGCCTGGTGACTGTACTCAGAGGTACCCCAGAAGAAAAACCTCGTGACTGTACCCAGTGGTACCTCAGAAGGAAGGCATGATGACTGTACCCAGAGGTACCTCGGAAGGAAGGCCTGGTCACGGTACCCAGAGCTAACTCTGAAGAAATGCCTGGTGACTGTACCCAGAGGTACCTCGTGAGAAAGGCCTGGTGACTGTACCCAGAGGTACCTCAGAAGAAAGGCCTAGAGACTATTCCCAGAGGGACCTCAGAAAGAAGGCCGTGTGACTGTACCCAGAGATACCTCTGAAGGAAGGCCTGTTGACTCTACCCATAGGTACCTCAGAAGGAAAGCCTGGTGACTGTACCCGCAGGTACGTCGTAAGAAAGGTCTGGTGAGGGTACACAGACTTACCTCGGAAACAAGGGCTGGTGACTGTATCCAAAGGTACCTCAGAGGGAAGGTCTGGTGACTGTACCCAGAGGTAGATCGGAAGAAAAGCCTGGTGACTGTACCTAGAGGGACCTCAGAAATAATCCCGGGTGACTGTACCCAGAGGTACCTCAGAAGGAAGGGCGGTGACTGTACCCAGAGGTACCTCCTAAGAAAGGCCTGGTGACTGTACCCAGAGGGACCTCAGAAATAAGCCCGGGGGCTGTACCCAGAGGTACCTCAGAAGGAAGGCCGTTGACTGTACCCAGAGGGACCTCGGAAGAAAGGCCTGCTGACTGTACCCAGAGGGAACTGAGAAAAAAGGCAGGGTGACTGTACCCAGAGGTACCTCAGAAGGAAGGCCTTTCACTGTACCCAGAGGTACCTCTGAAGGAACGCCTGGTGACTGTACCCAGAGGTACCTCAGAAGGAACGACTGGAGACTGTAACCAGAGGTACCTCGCAAAACGGCCCGGTGAGTGTACCCAGAGGTACCTCGGAAACTAGTCCTGATGACAGTACCAACAGGTACTTCGGAAGGAAGGCCTGGAGACTGTACCCAGACGTACCTCGGAAGAAAGGCCTGGTGACTGTAGTCAGAGGTACCTCGGAAGGAAGGCCTGGTGACTGTACCCAGAGGTACCTGGGAAGAAATGCCTGATGACACTACCCAGAGGTACCTCGGAAAGAAGCCTTGCTGACTGTACCCAGAGGTACCTGGAAAGGAAGTCCTGGTGACTGTACTCAGAGGTACCTCGGAAGGAAGGCCTGGTGACTGTACCCAGAGCTAATTCTGAAGGAATGCCTGGTGACTGTACCCAGAGGTACCTCGTAAGAAAGGCCTGGTGACTGTACCCAGAGGTACCTCAGAAGCAAGGCCTGGTGACTGTACCAAGAGGTAAGTCGTAGGAAAGGCGTGGTGAGTGTACCCAGGGTAATTCCCACGGAAAGCCTGGTGACTGTAACCAGAGTTACCTCGGGAGGAAGACCTGGTGACTGTAACGAGAAGTTCCTCAGAAGGAAAGCCTGATGACTCTACCCAAACGTACCCCTTAATAAAGGCCGGATGACTGTACTCAGAGGTACCTCGGAAGGAAGGCCTGCTGACTCTACCCAGAGGGACCTCGGAAGGAAGGCCAGGTGACTGTACCCAGAGGTACCTGGAAAGGAAGGCCCGGTGATTGTACCCAGAGGTACCTCGGAAGGAAGGCCTCGTGACTGTACCCAGACGCACTTCGGAAGAAAGTCCTGGTGACTGTATTCAGAGGTACCTCGAAAGGAAGGCCTGGGGACTTTACCCAGGGATACCTTAGAAGGAATGCCTGGTTACTGTACCCAGATGTACCTCGGAAGGAAGGCCTGGTGACTGTACCCAGAGATACCTGGGAAGAAATGCCTGATGACACTACCCAGAGGTACCTCAGAAGGAAGCCCTGCTGACTGTACCCAGAGGTACCTGGAAAGGAAGGCCTGGTGACTGTCCTCAGAGGTACCTCAGAAGAAATACCTCGTGACTGTACCCAGACGTACCTGAGAAGGAAGGCCTGGTGACTGTACCCAGGGGTACCTCGGAACGAAGGCCTGGTGACTGTACCTAGAGGTAACTCCGAAAGAGGCGTGGTGACTGTACCCAGGGTATCTCCCAAGGAAAGCCAGGTGACTGCAGCCAGAGGTACCTCGGAAGAAAGGCCTGCTGACTGTTCCGAGAAGTACCTCAGAAGGAAGGCCTGATGACTCTACCCAGACGTACCCCTTCAGAAAGGCCGGGTGACTGTACTCAGCGGTACCTCGGAAGGAAGGCCTGGTCACTTTACCCAGAGCTAACTCTGAAGGAATGCCTGGTGACTGTACCCAGAGTTACTTCGTGAGAAAGGCCTGGTGACTGTACCCAGAGGTACCTCAGAAGAAAGGCCTAGAGACTGTTCCCAGAGGGACCTCAGAAAGAAGGCCGTGTGACTGTACCCAGAGATACCTCTGAAGGAAGGCCTGTTGACTCTACCCGTACGTACTCAGAAGGAAAGCCTGGTGACTGTACCCGCAGGTACGTCGTAAGAAAGGTCTGGTGAGGGTACACAGACTTACCTCGGAAACAAGGGCTGGTGACTGTATCCAAAGGTACCTCAGAGGGAAGGTCTGGTGACTGTACCCAGAGGTAGATCGGAAGAAAAGCCTGGTGACTGTACCTAGAGGGACTTCAGAAATAATCCCGGGTGACTGTACCCAGAGGTACCTCAGAAGGAAGGGCGGTGACTGTACCCAGAGGTACCTCCTAAGAAAGGCCTGGTGACTGTACCCAGAGGGACCTCAGAAATAAACCCGGGTGCTGTACCCAGAGGTACCTCAGAAGGAAGGCCGTTGACTGTACCCAGAGGGACCTCGGAAGAAAGGCCTGCTGACTGTACCCAGAGGGAACTGAGAAAAAAGGCAGGGTGACTGTACCCAGAGGTACCTCGGAAGGAAGGCCTGGTGACTGTACCCAGAGCTAATTCTGAAGGAATGCCTGGTGACTGTACCCAGAGGTACCTCGTAAGAAAGGCCTGGTGACTGTACCCAGAGGTACCTCAGAAGCAAGGCCTGGTGACTGTACCAAGAGGTAACTCGTAGGAAAGGCGTGGTCAGTGTACCCAGGGTAATTCCCACGGAAAGCCTGGTGACTGCAACCAGAGTTACCTCGGGAGGAAGGCCTGGTGACTGTAACAAGAAGTTCCTCAGAAGGAAAGCCTGATGACTCTACCCAAACGTACCCCTTAATAAAGGCCGGATGACTGTACTCAGAGGTACCTCGGAAGGAAGGCCTGCTGACTCTACCCAGAGGGACCTCGGAAGGAAGGCCAGGTGACTGTACCCAGAGGTACCTGGAAAGGAAGGCCCGGTGATTGTACCCAGGGGTACCTCGGAAGGAAGGCCTGGTGAATGTACTCAGAGGTACCTCGGAAGGAAGGCCTGGGGACTTTACCCAGGGATACCTTAGAAGGAATGCCTGGTTACTGTACCCAGATGTACCTCGGAAGGAAGGCCTGGTGACTGTACCCAGAGATACCTGGGAAGAAATGCCTGATGACACTACCCAGAGGTACCTCGGAAGGAAGCCCTGCTGACTGTACCCAGAGGTACCTGGAAAGGAAGGCCTGGTGACTGTCCTCAGAGGTACCTCAGAAGAAATACCTCGTGACTGTACCCAGACGTACCTGAGAAGGAAGGCCTGGTGACTGTACCCAGGGGTACCTCGGAAGGAAGGCCTGGTGACTGTACCTAGAGGTAACTCCGAAAGAGGCGTGGTGACTGTACCCAGGGTATCTCCCAAGGAAAGCCAGGTGACTGCAGCCAGAGGTACCTCGGAAGAAAGGCCTGCTGACTGTTCCGAGAAGTACCTCAGAAGGAAGGCCTGATGACTCTACCCAGACGTACCCCTTCAGAAAGGCCGGGTGACTCTACTCAGAGGTACCTCGGAAGGAAGGCCTGGTGACTGTACCTAGAGATAACTCGGAAGAAAGGAGTGGTGACTGTACCCAGGGTAACTCCCAGGAAAGCCTGGTGACTGTAACCAGAGGTACCTCGGAAGGAAGGCCTGCTGACTGTAGCCAGAGTTACCTCCGAAGGAAGGCCTGGTGACTGTACCCAGAGGTAACTCGGAAGAAATGCCTGGTGACTCTAAACAGAGGTACGTCGGGAGGAATCCCTGATGACTGTACCCAGAGGTACCTCAGAAGGAAGGCCTGGTGATTGTTCCTAGAGATACCTCCGAAAGGAAGGCCTGGTGACTGTACACAGAAGTACCTCGGAAGAAAGGCCTGGTGACTGTACCCAGAGCTAACTCAGAAGAAAGACCTCGTGACTGTACCCAGAGGTACCTCAGAAGGAAGGCCTGGTGATTGTACCTAGAGGTACCTCGGAAGGAAGGCCTGGTGACTGTACCCAGAGGGACCTCAGAAATAAGCCCGGGTGCTGTAACCAGAGGTACCTCAGAAGGAAGGCCGTTGACTGTACCCAGAGGGACCTCGGAAGAAAGGCCTGCTGACTGTACCCAGAGGGAACTGAGAAAGAAGGCAGAGTGACTGTACCCAGAGGGACCTCAGAAGGAAGGCCTTTGACTGTACCCAGAGGCACCCCTGAAGGAACGCCTGGTGATTGTACCCATAGGTACCTCAGAAGGAACGACTGGAGACTGTAACCAGAGGTACCTCGTAAGAACGGCCTGGTGAGTGTACCCAGAGGTACCTCGGAAACTAGTCCTGATGACTGTACCCACAGGTACTTCGGAAGGAAGGCCTGGAGACTGTACCCAGAGGTACCTGAGAAAGAAGGCCTTTGAGTGTACCCAGAGGTACCTCTGAACGAACGCCTGGTGACTGTACCCAGAGGTACCTCGGAAGAAAGGCCTGGTGACTGTACCCAGAGGTACGTCGGAAGAAAGGCCTGCTGACTGTACCCAGAGGTACGTCGGAAGGAAGGCCTGGTGACTGTACCTAGAGATAACTCGGAAGAAAGGGGTGGTGACTCTACCCAGGGTAACTCCCAAGGAAAGCCTGGTGACTGTAACCAGAGGTACCTCGGAAGGAAGGCCTGCTGACTGTAGCCAGAGTTACCTCCGAAGGAAGGCCTGGTGACTGTACCCAGAGGTAACTCGGAAGAAATGCCTGGTGACTCTAAACAGAGGTACCTCGGGAGGAATCCCTGGTGACTGTACCCAGAGGTACCTCAGAAGGAAGGCCTGGTGATTGTTCCTAGAGATACCTCCGAAAGGAAGGCCTGGTGACTGTACACAGAAGTACCTCGGAAGAAAGGCCTGGTGACTGTACCCAGAGCTAACTCAGAAGAAAGACCTCGTGACTGTACCCAGAGGTACCTCAGAAGGAAGGCCTGGTGATTGTACCTAGAGGTACCTCGGAAGGAAGGCCTGGTGACTGTACACAGAGGGACCTCAGAAATAAGCCCGGGTGCTGTACCCAGAGGTACCTCAGAAGGAAGGCTGTTGACTGTACCCAGAGGGACCTCGGAAGAAAGGCCTGGTGACTGTACCCAGAGGGAACTGAGAAAGAAGGCAGAGTGACTGTACCCAGAGGGACCCCAGAAGGAAGGCCTTTGACTGTACCCAGAGGTACCCCTGAAGGAACGCCTGGTGATTGTACCCATAGGTACCTCAGAAGGAACGACTGGAGACTGTAACCAGAGGTACCTCTTAAGAACGGCCTGGTGAGTGTACCCAGAGGTACCTCGGAAACTAGTCCTGATGACTGTACCCACAGGTACTTCGGAAGGAAGGCCTGGAGACTGTACCCAGACGTACCTCTGAAGAAAGGCCTGGTGACTGTAGTCAGAGGTACCTCGGAAGGAAGGCCTGGTGACTGTACCCAGGGGTACCTCAGAAGGAAGACCTGGCGACTGTACACAGAAGCACCTCGGAAGAAAGGCCTGGTGACTGTACCCAGTGGTACCTCGGAAGGAAGGCCTAGTGACTGTACCCAGAGCTAACTCAGAAGGAGCGCCTGGTGATTGTACCCAGAGGTACTTCGGAAGGAAAGTCTGGTGGCTTAACTCAGAAGTGCCTCGGAAGGAAGGCCTGGTGACCGTACCCAGAGGTACCTCGAAAGAAATGCTTGGTGACGGTACTTAGAAGTACCTGGGAAGGAAGGCCTGGTGACAGTACTCGGAGGTACCGCAGAAGGAAGGCCTGGTGACTGTACCCAGGTGTATCTCAGGAGGAAGGCCTGGTGACTGTACCCAGAGGTAACTCGTAAGGAAGGCCTGGTGACTGTACCCAGAGGTACCTGAGAAGGAATGCCTGGTGACTGTACTCAGAGGTACCGCGGAAAAAAGGCCTGGTGAGTGTACCCAGAGGTACCTCGGAAGGATGGCCTGGTGACTATACCCAGAGGTACCTCCGAAGGAAGGACTGCTGACTGTACCCAGAGGTATCTCGGAGGGAGGGCATAGTGACTTTACCCAGAGGTACCTCGGAAGGAAGGTCCAGAGACTGTACCCAAAGGTACCTCGGAAGGAAGGCCCGGTGACTGTACCCAGAGGTATCTCAGAAGCAAGACCTGGTGACTGTACCCAGAGGTACCTCAGAAGGAATGCCTGGTGACTGTACTCAGAGGTACCGCGGAAAAAAGGCCTGGTGAGTGTACCCAGAGGTACCTTGGAAGGAAGGCCTGGTGACTACCCAGACGTACCTCCGAAGAAAGGCCTGGTGACTGTACTCAGAGGTACCCCAGAAGAAAAACCTCGTGACTGTACCCAGTGGTACCTCAGAAGGAAGGCATGATGACTGTACCCAGAGGTACCTCGGAAGGAAGGCCTGTTGACTCTACCCATAGGTACCTCAGAAGGAAAGCCTGGTGACTGTACCCGCAGGTACGTCGTAAGAAAGGTCTGGTGAGGGTACACAGACTTACCTCGGAAACAAGGGCTGGTGACTGTATCCAAAGGTACCTCAGAGGGAAGGTCTGGTGACTGTACCCAGAGGTAGGTCGGAAGAAAAGCCTGGTGACTGTACCTAGAGGGACCTCAGAAATAATCCCGGGTGACTGTACCCAGAGGTACCTCAGAAGGAAGGGCGGTGACTGTACCCAGAGGTACCTCCTAAGAAAGGCCTGGTGACTGTACCCAGAGGGACCTCAGAAATAAGCCCGGGTGCTGTACCCAGAGGTACCTCAGAAGGAAGGCCGTTGACTGTACCCAGAGGGACCTCGGAAGAAAGGCCTGCTGACTGTACCCAGAGGGAACTGAGAAAAAAGGCAGGGTGACTGTACCCAGAGGTACCTCAGAAGGAAGGCCTTTCACTGTACCCAGAGGTACCTCTGAAGGAACGCCTGGTGACTGTACCCAGAGGTACCTCAGAAGGAACGACTGGAGACTGTAACCAGAGGTACCTCGCAAAACGGCCTGGTGAGTGTACCCAGAGGTACCTCGGAAAGTAGTCCTGATGACAGTACCAACAGGTACTTCGGAAGGAAGGCCTGGAGACTGTACCCAGACGTACCTCGGAAGAAAGGCCTGGTGACTGTAGTCAGAGGTACCTCGGAAGGAAGGCCTGGTGATTGTACCAAGAGGTACCTGGGAAGAAATGCCTGATGACACTACCCAGATTTACCTCGGAAAGAAGCCTTGCTGACTGTACCCAGAGGTACCTGGAAAGGAAGTCCTGGTGACTGTACTCAGAGGTACCTCGGAAGGAAGGCCTGGTGACTGTACCCAGAGCTAATTCTGAAGGAACGCCTGGTGACTGTACCCAGAGGTACCTCGTAAGAAAGGCCTGGTGACTGTACCCAGAGGTACCTCAGAAGCAAGGCCTGGTGACTGTACCAAGAGGTAACTCGTAGGAAAGGCGTGGTGAGTGTACCCAGGGTAATTCCCACGGAAAGCCTGGTGACTGTAACCAGAGTTACCTCGGAAGGAAGGCCTGGTGATTGTAACCAGAAGTTTCTCAGAAGGAAAGCCTGATGACTCTACCCAAACGTACCCCTTAATAAAGGCCGGATGACTGTACTCAGAGGTACCTCGGAAGGAAGGCCTGCTGACTCTACCCAGAGGGACCTCGGAAGGAAGGCCAGGTGACTGTACCCAGAGGTACCTGGAAAGGAAGGCCCGGTGATTGTACCCAGAGGTACCTCGGAAGGAAGGCCTGGTGACTGTACCCAGACGCACTTCGGAAGAAAGTCCTGGTGACTGTATTCAGAGGTACCTCGAAAGGAAGGCCTGGGGACTTTACCCAGGGATACCTTAGAAGGAATGCCTGGTTACTGTACCCAGATGTACCTCGGAAGGAAGGCCTGGTGACTGTACCCAGAGATACCTGGGAAGAAATGCCTGATGACACTACCCAGAGGTACCTCGGAAGGAAGCCCTGCTGACTGTACCCAGAGGTACCTGGAAAGGAAGGCCTGGTGACTGTCCTCAGAGGTACCTCAGAAGAAATACCTCGTGACTGTACCCAGACGTACCTGAGAAGGAAGGCCTGGTGACTGTACCCAGGGGTACCTCGGAAGGAAGGCCTGGTGACTGTACCTAGAGGTAACTCCGAAAGAGGCGTGGTGACTGTACCCAGGGTATCTCCCAAGGAAAGCCAGGTGACTGCAGCCAGAGGTACCTCGGAAGAAAGGCCTGCTGACTGTTCCGAGAAGTACCTCAGAATGAAGGCCTGATGACTCTACCCAGACGTACCCCTTCAGAAAGGCCGGGTGACTGTACTCAGAGGTACCTCGGAAGAAAGGCCTGGTGACTGTACCCAGAGGTACGTCGGAAGGAAGGCCTGGTGACTGTACCTAGAGATAACTCGGAAGAAAGGAGTGGTGACTGTACCCAGGGTAACTCCCAAGGAAAGCCTGGTGACTGTAACCAGAGGTACCTCGGAAGGAAGGCCTGCTGACTGTAGCCAGAGTTACCTCCGAAGGAAGGCCTGGTGACTGTACCCAGAGGTACCTCGGAAGAAAGGCCTGCTGACTGTTCCGAGAAGTACCTCAGAAGGAAGGCCTGATGACTCTACCCAGACGTACTCCTTAAGAAAGGCCGGGTGACTGTACTCAGAGTTACCTCGGAAGGTAGGCCTGGTGACTGAACCCAGAGGTACGTCGGAAGGAAGGCCTAGTGACTGTACATAGAGCTAACTCAGAAGGAGCGCCTGGTGATTGTACCCAGAGGTACTTCGGAAGGAAGGCCTAGCGACTGTACACAGAAGCACTTCGGAAGAAAGGCCTGGTGACTGTACCCAGAGGTACCTCGGAAGGAAGGCCTAGTGACTGTACCCAGAGCTAACTCAGAGGGAGCGCCTGGTGATTGTACCCAGAGGTACTTCGGAAGGAAAGCCTGGTGGCTTAACTCAGAAGTGCCTCGGAAGGAAGGCCTGGTGACCGTACCCAGAGGTACCTCGAAAGAAATGCTTGGTGACGGTACTTAGAAGTACCTGGGAAGGAAGGCCTGGTGACAGTACTCGGAGGTACCGCAGAAGGAAGGCCTGGTGACTGTACCCAGGGGTATCTCAGAAGGAAGGCCTGGTGACTGTACCCAGAGGTACCTGAGAAGGAATGCCTGGTGACTGTACTCAGAGGTACCGCGGAAAAAAGGCCTGGTGAGTGTACCCAGAGGTACCTCGGAAGGATGGCCTGGTGACTATACCCAGAGGTACCTCCGAAGGAAGGACTGGTGACTGTACCCAGAGGTATCTCGGAGGGAGGGCATAGTGACTTTACCAAGAGGTACCTCGGAAGGAAGGTCCAGAGACTGTACCCAAAGGTACCTCGGAAGGAAGGCCCGGTGACTGTACCCAGAGGTATCTCAGAAGCAAGACCTGGTGACTGTACCCAGAGGTACCTCAGAAGGAATGCCTGGTGACTGTACTCAGAGGTACCGCGGAAAAAAGGCCTGGTGACTACCCAGACGTACCTCCGAAGAAAGGCCTGGTGACTGCACTCAGAGGTACCCCAGAAGAAAAACCTCGTGACTGTACCCAGTGGTACCTCAGAAGGAAGGCATGATGACTGTACTCAGAGGTACCTCGGAAGGAAGGCCTGGTCACTGTACCCAGAGCTAACTCTGAAGGAATGCCTGGTGACTGTACCCAGAGTTACTTCGTGAGAAAGGCCTGGTGACTGTACCCAGAGGTACCTCAGAAGAAAGGCCTAGAGACTGTTCCCAGAGGGACCTCAGAAAGAAGGCCGTGTGACTGTACCCAGAGATACCTCTGAAGGAAGGCCTGTTGACTCTACCCGTACGTACTCAGAAGGAAAGCCTGGTGACTGTACCCGCAGGTACGTCGTAAGAAAGGTCTGCTGAGGGTACACAGACTTACCTCGGAAACAAGGGCTGGTGACTGTATCCAAAGGTACCTCAGAGGGAAGGTCTGGTGACTGTACACAGAAGTACCTCGGAAGAAAGGCCTGGTGACTGTACCCAGAGCTAACTCAGAAGAAAGACCTCGTGACTGTACCCAGAGGTACCTCAGAAGGAAGGCCTGGTGATTGTACCTAGAGGTACCTCGGAAGGAAGGCCTGGTGACTGTACCCAGAGGGACCTCAGAAATAAGCCCGGGTGCTGTACCCAGAGGTACCTCAGAAGGAAGGCCGTTGACTGTACCCAGAGGGACCTCGGAAGAAAGGCCTGCTGACTGTACCCAGAGGGAACTGAGAAAAAAGGCAGGGTGACTGTACCCAGAGGTACCTCAGAAGGAAGGCCTTTCACTGTACCCAGAGGTACCTCTGAAGGAACGCCTGGTGACTGTACCCAGAGGTACCTCAGAAGGAACGACTGGAGACTGTAACCAGAGGTACCTCGCAAAACGGCCTGGTGAGTGTACCCAGAGGTACCTCGGAAACTAGTCCTGATGACAGTACCAACAGGTACTTCGGAAGGAAAGCCTGGAGACTCTACCCAGACGTACCTCGGAAGAAAGGCCTGGTGACTGTAGTCAGAGGTACCTCGGAAGGAAGGCCTGGTGACTGTACCCAGAGGTACCTGGGAAGAAATGCCTGATGACACTACCCAGAGGTACCTCGGAAAGAAGCCCTGCTGACTGTACCCAGAGGTACCTGGAAAGGAAGTCCTGGTGACTGTACTCAGAGGTACCTCAGAAGAAATACCTCGTGACTGTACCCAGAGGTACCTGAGAAGGAAGGCCTGGTGACTGTACCCAGAGGTACCTCGGAAGGAAGGCCTGGTCACTGTACCCAGAGCTAATTCTGAAGGAATGCCTGGTGACTGTACCCAGAGGTACCTCGTAAGAAAGGCCTGGTGACTGTACCCAGAGGTACCTCAGAAGCAAGGCCTGGTGACTGTACCAAGAGGTAAGTCGTAGGAAAGGCGTGGTGAGTGTACCCAGGGTAATTCCCACGGAAAGCCTGGTGACTGTAACCAGAGTTACCTCGGGAGGAAGGCCTGGTGACTGTAACGAGAAGTTCCTCAGAAGGAAAGCCTGATGACTCTACCCAAACGTATCCCTTAATAAAGGCCGTATGACTGTACTCAGAGGTACCTCGGAAGGAAGGCCTGCTGACTCTACCCAGAGGGACCTCGGAAGGAAGGCCAGGTGACTGTACCAAGAGGTACCTGGAAAGGAAGGCCCGGTGATTGTACCCAGAGGTACCTCGGAAGGAAGGCCTCGTGACTGTACCCAGACGCACTTCGGAAGAAAGTCCTGGTGACTGTATTCAGAGGTACCTCGAAAGGAAGGCCTGGGGACTTTACCCAGGGATACCTTAGAAGGAATGCCTGGTTACTGTACCCAGATGTACCTCGGAAGGAAGCCCTGCTGACTGTACCCAGAGGTACCTGGAAAGGAAGGCCTGGTGACTGTCCTCAGAGGTACCTCAGAAGAAATACCTCGTGACTGTACCCAGACGTACCTGAGAAGGAAGGCCTGGTGACTGTACCCAGGGGTACCTCGGAACGAAGGCCTGGTGACTGTACCTAGAGGTAACTCCGAAAGAGGCGTGGTGACTGTACCCAGGGTATCTCCCAAGGAAAGCCAGGTGACTGCAGCCAGAGGTACCTCGGAAGAAAGGCCTGCTGACTGTTCCGAGAAGTACCTCAGAAGGAAGGCCTGATGACTCTACCCAGACGTACCCCTTCAGAAAGGCCGGGTGACTGTACTCAGAGGTACCTCGGAAGGAAGGCCTGGTGACTGTACCTAGAGACAACTCGGAAGAAAGGGGTGGTGACTGTACCCAGGGTAACTCCCAAGGAAAGCCTGGTGACTGTAACCAGAGGTACCTCGGAAGGAAGGCCTGCTGACTGTAGCCAGAGTTACCTCCGAAGGAAGGCCTGGTGACTGTACCCAGAGGTAACTCGGAAGAAATGCCTGGTGACTCTAAACAGAGGTACCCCGGGAGTAATCCCTGGTGACTGTACCCAGAGGTACCTCAGAAGGAAGGCCTGGTGATTGTTCCTAGAGATACCTCCGAAAAGAAGGCCTGGTGACTGTACACAGAAGTACCTCGGAAGAAAGGCCTGGTGACTGTACCCAGAGCTAACTCAGAAGAAAGACCTCGTGACTGTACCCAGAGGTACCTCAGAAGGAAGGCCTGGTGATTGTACCTAGAGGTACCTCGGAAGGAAGGCCTGGTGACTGTACCCAGAGGGACCTCAGAAATAAGCCCGGGTGCTGTACCCAGAGGTACCTCAGAAGGAAGGCCGTTGACTGTACCCAGAGGGACCTCGGAAGAAAGGCCTGCTGACTGTACCCAGAGGGAACTGAGAAAGAAGGCAGAGTGACTGTACCCAGAGGGACCTCAGAAGGAAGGCCTTTGACTGTACCCAGAGGTACCCCTGAAGGAACGCCTGGTGATTGTACCCATAGGCACCTCAGAAGGAACAACTGGAGACTGTAACCAGAGGTACCTCGTAAGAACGGCCTGGTGAGTGTACCCAGAGGTACCTCGGAAACTAGTCCTGATGACTGTACCCACAGGTACTTCGGAAGGAAGGCCTGGAGACTGTACCCAGACGTACCTCGGAAGAAAGGCCTGGTGACTGTAGTCAGAGGTACCTCGGAAGGAAGGCCTGGTGACTGTACCCAGGGGTAGCTGGGAAGGAAGGCCTGGCGACTGTACACAGAAGCACCTCGGAAGAAAGGCCTGGTGACTGTACCCAGAGGTACCTCGGAAGGAAGGCCTAGTGACTGTACCCAGAGCTAACTCAGAAGGAGGGCCTGGTGATTGTACCCAGAGGTATTTCGGAAGGAAAGCCTGGTGGCTTAACTCAGAAGTGCCTCGGAAGGAAGGCCTGGTGACCGTACCCAGAGGTACCTCGAAAGAAATGCTTGGTGACGGTACTTAGAAGGACCTGGGAATGAAGGCCTGGTGACAGTACTCGGAGGTACCGCAGAAGGAAGGCCTGGTGACTGTATCCAGGGGTATCTCAGAAGGAAGGCCTGGTGACTGTACCCAGAGGTAACTCGTAAGGAAGGCCTGGTGACTGTACCCAGAGGTACCTGAGAAGGAATGCCTGGTGACTGTACTCAGAGGTACCGCGGAAAAAAGGCCTGGTGAGTGTACCCAGAGGTACCTCGGAAGGATGGCCTGGTGACTATACCCAGAGGTACCTCCGAAGGAAGGACTGGTGACTGTACCCATAGGTATCTCGGAGGGAGGGCATAGAGATTTTACCCAGAGGTACCTCGGAAGGAAGGTCCAGAGACTGTACCCAAAGGTACCTCGGAAGGAAGGCCCGGTGACTGTACCCAGAGGTATCTCAGAAGCAAGACCTGGTGACTGTACCCAGAGGTACCTCAGTAGGAATGCCTGGTGACTGTACTCAGAGGTACGGCGGAAAAAAGGCCTGGTGAGTGTACCCAGAGGTACCTCGGAAGGCAGGCCTGGTGACTCTACCCAGAGGTACCATGGAAGGAAGGCCTGGTGAGTACCCAGACGTACCTCCGAAGAAAGGCCTGGTGACTGTACTCAGAGGTACCCCAGAAGAAAAACCTCGTGACTGTACCCAGTGGTACCTCAGAAGGAAGGCATGATGACTGTACTCAGAGGTACCTCGGAAGGAAGGCCTGGTCACTGTACCCAGAGCTAACTCTGAAGGAATGCCTGGTGAGTGTACCCAGAGTTACTTCGTGAGAAAGGCCTGGTGACTGTACCCAGAGGTACCTCAGAAGAAAGGCCTAGAGACTGTTCCCAGAGGGACCTCAGAAAGAAGGCCGTGTGACTGTACCCAGAGATACCTCTGAAGGAAGGCCTGTTGACTCTACCCGTACGTACTCAGAAGGAAAGCCTGGTGACTGTACCCGCAGGTACGTCGTAAGAAAGGTCTGGTGAGGGTACACAGACTTACCTCGGAAACAAGGGCTGGTGACTGTATCCAAAGGTACCTCAGAGGGAAGGTCTGGTGACTGTACCCAGAGGTAGATCGGAAGAAAAGCCTGGTGACTGTACCTAGAGGGACCTCAGAAATAATCCCGGGTGACTGTACCCAGAGGTACCTCAGAAGGAAGGGCGGTGACTGTACCCAGAGGTACCTCCTAAGAAAGGCCTGGTGACTGTACCCACAGGGACCTCAGAAATAAGCCCGGGTGCTGTACCCAGAGGTACCTCAGAAGGAAGGCCGTTGACTGTACCCAGAGGGACCTCGGAAGAAAGGCCTGCTGACTGTACCCAGAGGGAACTGAGAAAAAAGGCAGGGTGACTGTACCCAGAGGTACCTCAGAAGGAAGGCCTTTCACTGTACCCAGAGGTACCCCTGAAGGAACGCCTGGTGATTGTACCCATAGGTACCACAGAAGGAACGACTGGAGACTGTAACCAGAGGTACCTCGCAAAACGGCCTGGTGAGTGTACCCAGAGGTACCTCGGAAACTAGTCCTGATGACAGTACCAACAGGTACTTCGGAAGGAAGGCCTGGAGACTGTAGTCAGAGGTACCTCGGAAGAAAGGCCTGGTGACTGTACCCAGAGCTAACTCAGAAGAAAGACCTCGTGACTGTACCCAGAGGTAGCTCAGAAGGAATGCCTGGCGACTGTACTCAGAGGAACCGCGGAAAAAAGGCCTGGTGTGTGTACCCAGAGGTACCTCGAAAGGATGGCCTGGTGACTATACCCAGACGTACCTCCGAAGGAAGGACTGGTGACTGTACCCAGAGGTATCTCGGAGGGAGGGCATAGTGACTTTACCCAGAGGTACTTTGGAAGGAAGGTCCAGAGACTGTACCCAAAGGTACCTCGGAAGAAAGGCCCGGTGACTGTACCCAGAGGTATCTCAGAAGTAAGACCTGGTGACTCTACACAGAGGTACCTCAGAAGGAAGGCCTGGTGAATCCACCCAGAGGTACCTTGGAAGGAAGGCCTGGTGACTACCCAGACGTACCTCCAAAGAAAGGCCTGGTGACTGTACTCAGAGGTACCCCAGAAGAAAAACCTCGTGTCTGTACCCAGTTGTACCTCAGAAGGAAGGCATGATGACTGTACCCAGAGGTACCTCAAAAGGAATGCATGATGACTGTACCAGAGGTACCTCGGAAGGAAGGCCTGGTCACTGTACCCAGAGATAACTCTGAAGGAATGCCTGGTGACTGTACCCAGAGGTACCTCGTGAGGAAGGCCTGATGACTGTACCCAGAGGTACCTCAGAAGAAAGGCCTAGAGACTGTTCCCAGAGGGACCTCAGAAAGAAGGCCGTGTGACTGTACCCAGAGATACCTCTGAAGGAAGGCCTGTTGACTCTACCCATAGGTACCTCAGAAGGAAAGCCTGATGAATGTACGCACAGATACGTCGTAAGAAAGGTCTGGTGAGGGTACACAGACTTACCTCGGAAACAAGGCCTGGTGACTGTACCCAGAGGTACCTCAGAAGCAATGCCTGGTGACTGTACTCAGAGGTACCGCGGAAAAAGGTCTGGTGAGTGTACCCAGATGTACCTCGGAAGGATGGTCTGGTGACTATACCCGGAGGTACCTCCGAAGGAAGGCCTGGTGACTGTACTCAGAGGTACCTCAGAAGAAATACCTCGTGACTGTACCCAGAGGTACCTGAGAAGGAAGGCCTGGTGACTGTACCCAGGGGAACCTCGGAAGGAAGGCCTGGTGACTGTACCTAGAGGTAAGTCCGAATGAGGCGTGGTGACTGTACCCAGGGCATCTCCCAAGGAAAGCCAGGTGACTGCAGCCAGAGGTACCTCGGAAGAAAGGCCTGCTGACTGTTCCGAGAAGTACCTCAGAAGGAAGGCCTGATGACTCTACCCAGACGTACCCCTTCAGAAAGGCCGGGTGACTCTACTCAGAGGTACCTCGGAAGGAAGGCCTGGTGACTGTACCCAGAGGTACGTCGGAAGGAAGGCCTGGTGACTGTACCTAGAGATAACTCGGAAGAAAGGAGTGGTGACTGTACCCAGGGTAACTCCCAAGGAAAGCCTGGTGACTGTAACCAGAGGTACCTCGGAAGGAAGGCCTGCTGACTGTAGCCAGAGTTACCTCCGAAGGAAGGCCTGGTGACTGTACCCAGAGGTAACTCGGAAGAAATGCCTGGTGACTCTAAACAGAGGTACCTCGGGAGGAATCCCTGGTGACTGTACCCAGAGGTACCTCAGAAGGAAGGCCTGGTGATTGTTCCTAGAGATACCTCCGAAAGGAAGGCCTGGTGACTGTACACAGAAGTACCTCGGAAGAAAGGCCTGGTGACTGTACCCAGAGCTAACTCAGAAGAAAGACCTCGTGACTGTACCCAGAGGTACCTCAGAAGGAAGGCCTGGTGATTGTACCTAGAGGTACCTCGGAAGGAAGGCCTGGTGACTGTACCCAGAGGTACCTCAGAAGGAAGGCCTTTGACTGTACCCAGAGGTACCCCTGAAGGAACGCCTGGTGATTGTACCCATAGGTACCTCAGAAGGAACGACTGGAGACTGTAACCAGAGGTACCTCGTAAGAACGGCCTGGTGAGTGTACCCAGAGGTACCTCGGAAACTAGTCCTGATGACTGTACCCACAGGTACTTCGGAAGGAAGGCCTGGAGACTGTACCCAGACGTACCTCGGAAGAAAGGCCTGGTGACTGTAGTCAGAGGTACCTCGGAAGGAAGGCCTGGTGACTGTACCCAGGGGTACCTGGGAATGAAGGCCTGGCGACTGTACACAGAAGCACCTCGGAAGGAAGGCCTGGCGACTGTACACAGAAGTATCTCAGAAGAAAGTCCTGGTGACTGTACCCAGAGGGAACTGAGAAAGAAGGCCGGGTAACTGTACCCAGAGTTACCTGAGAAAGAAGGCCTTTGACTGTACCCAGAGGTACCTCTGAAGGAACGCCTGGTGACTGTACCCAAAGGTATCTCAGAAGGAAAGCCTGGTGACTGTACGCAGAGGTACCTCAGAAGGATGGCCTGGTGAGTCTACCCAGAGGTACCTCGGAAACAAAGCCTGATGACTGTACTCAGAGGTACCTCGGAAGGAAGGCCTGGGGACTATACCCAGAGGTACATCGGAAGGAAGGCCTGGTGACCATTCCCAGAGGTACCTCGGAAGGAAGGCCTGGTGACCGTACCCAGACGTACCTTGGAAGAAAGGCCTGGTGACTGTACCCAGAAGTACCTCGGAAGGAAGCCCTGGTAACTATACCTAGACGTATCTCTGAAGAAAGGCCTGGTGACTGTATTAAGAGTGGCCACGGAAGGAAGGCCTGGTTACTGTACCCAGAGGTACCTGAGAAGGAAGGCCTGGTGGGTGTACCCACAGGAACCTCAGATGGAAGGCCTGGTGACTGTACCCAGCGGTACCTCAGAATGAAAACCTGGTGATTGTACCCAGAGTTCCCTCTTAAGAAATGCCTGGTGACTGTACACAGAGATACCTCGGAAGGAACAGCTGGTGACTGTACCCGGCGATATTTCAGAAGAAAGACCTGGTGACTGTACCAAGAAGCACCTCAGAAGAAAGGCATGCTGACTACACCCAGAGGTACTTCGGAAGGAATGTCTGGTGACTGTACCCACAGGTATCTCGGAAGGAAGGCCTGGGGATTGTACCCAGAGGTACATCGGAAGGAAGGCCTGTTGAGCGTACCCAGAGATACCTCGGAAGGAAGGCTTGGTGACAGCACTCAGAGGTACCTGGGAAGGAAGGCCTGGTGACTGTACTCCGAGGTACCGCAGAAGGAATGCCTGGTGACAGTACCCAGACGTACCTCGGAAGAAAGTCCTGGTGAGTGTACTCAGAGGTACATCGGAGGGAAGGTCTTGTGACTGTACCCAGAGTTACGTCGGAAGGAAGGCCTGGTGACTGCACCGAGAGGTTCCTGGGAAGGAAGGCCTGGTGAGTGTACCCAGACGCACCTCGGAAGAAAGTCTTGGTGACTGTACTCAGAGGTACCGCGGAAGGAAGGCCTGGGGACTTTACCCAGAGATAACTTAGAAGGAATGCCTGGTGACTGTACACAGATGTACCTCGGAAGGAAGGCCTGCTGACTGTACCCAGAGATACCTGGGAAGAAATGCCTGATGACACTACCCAGAGGTACCTCGGAAGGAAGCCCTGCTGACTGTACCCAGAGGTACCTGGAAAGGAAGGCCAGGTGACTGTCCTCAGAGGTACCTCAGAAGAAATACCTCGTGACTGTACCCAGACGTACCTGAGAAGGAAGGCCTGGTGACTGTACCCAGGGGTACCTCGGAACGAAGGCCTGGTGACTGTACCTAGAGGTAACTCCGAAAGAGGCGTGGTGACTGTACCCAGGGTATCTCCCAAGGAAAGCCAGGTGACTGCAGCCAGAGGTACCTCGGAAGAAAGGCCTGCTGACTGTTCCGAGAAGTACCTCAGAAGGAAGGCCTGATGACTCTACCCAGACGTACCCCTTCAGAAAGGCCGGGTGACTGTACTCAGAGGTACCTCGGAAGAAAGGCCTGGTGACTGTACCCACAGGTACCTCGGAAGGAAGGCCTGGTAACTGTACCTAGAGATAACTCGGAAGAAAGGAGTGGTGACTGTACCCAGGGTAACTCCCAAGGAAAGCCTGGTGACTGTAACCAGAGGTACCTCAGAAGGAAGGCCTGGTGATTGTACCTAGAGGTACCTCGGAAGGAAGGCCTGGTGACTGTACCCAGAGGGACCTCAGAAATAAGCCCGGGTGCTGTACCCAGAGGTACCTCAGAAGGAAGGCCGTTGACTGTACCCAGAGGGACCTCGGAAGAAAGGCCTGCTGACTGTACCCAGAGAGAACTGAGAAAAAAGGCAGGGTGACTGTACCCAGAGGTACCTCAGAAGGAAGGCCTTTCACTGTACCCAGAGGTACCTCTGAAGGAACGCCTGGTGACTGTACCCATAGGTACCTCAGAAGGAACGACTGGAGACTGTAACCAGAGGTACCTCGCAAAACGGCCTGGTGAGTGTACCCAGAGGTACCTCGGAAACTAGTCCTGATGACAGTACCAACAGGTACTTCGGAAGGAAGGCCTGGAGACTGTACACAGATGTACCTCGGAAGAAAGGCCTGGTGACTGTAGTCAGAGGTACCTCGGAAGGAAGGCCTGGTGACTGTACCCAGAGGTACCTGGGAAGAAATGCCTGATGACACTACCCAGAGGTACCTCGGAAAGAAGCCCTGCTGACTGTACCCACAGGTACCTGGAAAGGAAGTCCTGGTGACTGTACTCAGAGATACCTCAGAAGAAATACCTCGTGACTGTACCCAGAGGTACCTGAGAAGGAAGACCTGGTGACTGTACCCAGAGGTACCTCGGAAGGAAGGCCTGGTCACTGTACCCAGAGCTAATTCTGAAGGAATGCCTGGTGACTGTACCCAGAGGTACCTCGTAAGAAAGGCCTGGTGACTGTACCCAGAGGTACCTCAGAAGCAAGGCCTGGTGACTGTACCAAGAGGTAAGTCGTAGGAAAGGTGTGGTGAGTGTACCCAGGGTAATTCCCACGGAAAGCCTGGTGACTGTAACCAGAGTTACCTCGGGAGGAAGGCCTGGTGAGTGTAACGAGAAGTACCTCAGAAGGAAAGCCTGATGACTCTACCCAAACGTACCCCTTAATAAAGGCCGGATGACTGTACGCAGAGGTACCTCGGAAGGAAGGCCTGCTGACTCTACCCAGAGGGACCTCGGAAGGAAGGCCAGGTGACTGTACCCAGAGGTACCTTGGAAGGAAGGCCTGGTGACTGTACCCAGACGCACTTCGGAAGAAAGTCCTGGTGACTGTACTCAGAGGTACCTCGAAGGGAAGGCCTGGGGACTTTACCCAGGGATACCTTAGAAGGAATGCCTGGTTACTGTACCCAGATGTACCTCGGAAGGAAGGCCTGGTGACTGTACCCAGAGATACCTGGGAAGAAATGCCTGATGACACTACCCAGAGGTACCTCGGAAGGAAGCCCTGCTGACTGTACCCAGAGGTACCTTGAAAGGAAGGCCTGGTGACTGTACCAAGAGGTACCTCGGAAGGAAGGCCTGGTGACTATACCTAGAGGTAACTCCGAAAGAGGCATGGTGACTGTACCCAGGGTATCTCCCAAGGAAAGCCAGGTGACTGCAGCCAGAGGTACCTCGGAAGAAAGGCCTGGTGACTGTTCCGAGAAATACCTCAGAAGGAAGGCCTGATGACTTTACCCAGACTTACCCCTTCAGAAAGGCCGGGTGACTGTACTCAGAGGTACCCCAGAAGAAAAACCTCGTGACTGTACCCAGTGGTACCTCAGAAGGAAGGCATGATGACTGTACCCAGAGGTACCTCGGAAGGAAGGCCTGGTCACTGTACCCAGAGCTAACTCTGAAGGAATGCCTGGTGACTGTACCCAGAGTTACCTCGTGAGAAAGGCCTGGTGACTGTACCCAGAGGTACCTCAGAAGAAAGGCCTAGAGACTGTTCCCAGAGGGACCTCAGAAAGAAGGCCGTGTGACTGTACCCAGAGATACCTCTGAAGGAAGGCCTGTTGACTCTACCCGTACGTACTCAGAAGGAAAGCCTGGTGACTGTACCCGCAGGTACGTCGTAAGAAAGGTCTGGTGAGGGTACACAGACTTACCTCGGAAACAAGGGCTGGTGACTGTATCCAAAGGTACCTCAGAGGGAAGGTCTGGTGACTGTACCCAGAGGTAGATCGGAAGAAAAGCCTGGTGACTGTACCTAGAGGGACCTCAGAAATAATCCCGGGTGACTGTACCCAGAGGTACCTCCTAAGAAAGGCCTGGTGACTGTACCCAAAGGGACCTCGGAAGAAAGGCCTGGTGACTGTACCCAGAGGGAACTGAGAAAGAAGGCCGGGTGACTGTACCCAGAGGTATCTCAGAAGTAAGACCTGGTGACTCTACACAGAGGTACCTCAGAAGGAAGGCCTGGTGAATCCACCCAGAGGTACCTTGGAAGGAAGGCCTGGTGACTACCCAGACGTACCTCCAAAGAAAGGCCTGGTGACTGTACTCAGAGGTACCCCAGAAGAAAAACCTCGTGTCTGTACCCAGTTGTACCTCAGAAGGAAGGCATGATGACTGTACCCAGAGGTACCTCAAAAGGAATGCATGATGACTGTACCAGAGGTACCTCGGAAGGAAGGCCTGGTCACTGTACCCAGAGATAACTCTGAAGGAATGCCTGGTGACTGTACCCAGAGGTACCTCGTGAGGAAGGCCTGATGACTGTACCCAGAGGTACCTCAGAAGAAAGGCCTAGAGACTGTTCCCAGAGGGACCTCAGAAAGAAGGCCGTGTGACTGTACCCAGAGATACCTCTGAAGGAAGGCCTGTTGACTCTACCCATAGGTACCTCAGAAGGAAAGCCTGATGAATGTACGCACAGATACGTCGTAAGAAAGGTCTGGTGAGGGTACACAGACTTACCTCGGAAACAAGGCCTGGTGACTGTACCCAGAGGTACCTCAGAAGCAATGCCTGGTGACTGTACTCAGAGGTACCGCGGAAAAAGGTCTGGTGAGTGTACCCAGATGTACCTCGGAAGGAAGGCCTGGTGACTGTACCCAGAGATACCTGGGAAGAAATGCCTGATGACACTACCCAGAGGTACCTCGGAAGGAAGCCCTGCTGACTGTACCCAGAGGTACCTTGAAAGGAAGGCCTGGTGACTGTACCAAGAGGTACCTCGGAAGGAAGGCCTGGTGACTATACCTAGAGGTAACTCCGAAAGAGGCATGGTGACTGTACCCAGGGTATCTCCCAAGGAAAGCCAGGTGACTGCAGCCAGAGGTACCTCGGAAGAAAGGCCTGGTGACTGTTCCGAGAAATACCTCAGAAGGAAGGCCTGATGACTTTACCCAGACGTACCCCTTCAGAAAGGCCGGGTGACTGTACTCAGAGGTACCCCAGAAGAAAAACCTCGTGACTGTACCCAGTGGTACCTCAGAAGGAAGGCATGATGACTGTACCCAGAGGTACCTCGGAAGGAAGGCCTGGTCACTGTACCCAGAGCTAACTCTGAAGGAATGCCTGGTGACTGTACCCAGAGTTACCTCGTGAGAAAGGCCTGGTGACTGTACCCAGAGGTACCTCAGAAGAAAGGCCTAGAGACTGTTCCCAGAGGGACCTCAGAAAGAAGGCCGTGTGACTGTACCCAGAGATACCTCTGAAGGAAGGCCTGTTGACTCTACCCGTACGTACTCAGAAGGAAAGCCTGGTGACTGTACCCGCAGGTACCTCGTAAGAAAGGTCTGGTGAGGGTACACAGACTTACCTCGGAAACAAGGGCTGGTGACTGTATCCAAAGGTACCTCAGAGGGAAGGTCTGGTGACTGTACCCAGAGGTAGATCGGAAGAAAAGCCTGGTGACTGTACCTAGAGGGACCTCAGAAATAATCCCGGGTGACTGTACCCAGAGGTACCTCCTAAGAAAGGCCTGGTGACTGTACCCAAAGGGACCTCGGAAGAAAGGCCTGGTGACTGTACCCAGAGGGAACTGAGAAAGAAGGCCGGGTGACTGTACCCAGAGGTATCTCAGAAGTAAGACCTGGTGACTCTACACAGAGGTACCTCAGAAGGAAGGCCTGGTGAATCCACCCAGAGGTACCTTGGAAGGAAGGCCTGGTGACTACCCAGACGTACCTCCAAAGAAAGGCCTGGTGACTGTACTCAGAGGTACCCCAGAAGAAAAACCTCGTGTCTGTACCCAGTTGTACCTCAGAAGGAAGGCATGATGACTGTACCCAGAGGTACCTCAAAAGGAATGCATGATGACTGTACCAGAGGTACCTCGGAAGGAAGGCCTGGTCACTGTACCCAGAGATAACTCTGAAGGAATGCCTGGTGACTGTACCCAGAGGTACCTCGTGAGGAAGGCCTGATGACTGTACCCAGAGGTACCTCAGAAGAAAGGCCTAGAGACTGTTCCCAGAGGGACCTCAGAAAGAAGGCCGTGTGACTGTACCCAGAGATACCTCTGAAGGAAGGCCTGTTGACTCTACCCATAGGTACCTCAGAAGGAAAGCCTGATGAATGTACGCACAGATACGTCGTAAGAAAGGTCTGGTGAGGGTACACAGACTTACCTCGGAAACAAGGCCTGGTGACTGTACCCAGAGGTACCTCAGAAGCAATGCCTGGTGACTGTACTCAGAGCTACCGCGGAAAAAGGTCTGGTGAGTGTACCCAGATGTACCTCGGAAGGATGGTCTGGTGACTATACCCGGAGGTACCTCCGAAGGAAGGCCTGGTGACTGTACTCAGAGGTACCTCAGAAGAAATACCTCGTGACTGTACCCAGAGGTACCTGAGAAGGAAGGCCTGGTGACTGTACCCAGGGGAACCTCGGAAGGAAGGCCTGGTGACTGTACCTAGAGGTAAGTCCGAATGAGGCGTGGTGACTGTACCCAGGGCATCTCCCAAGGAAAGCCAGGTGACTGCAGCCAGAGGTACCTCGGAAGAAAGGCCTGCTGACTGTTCCGAGAAGTACCTCAGAAGGAAGGCCTGATGACTCTACCCAGACGTACCCCTTCAGAAAGGCCGGGTGACTCTACTCAGAGGTACCTCGGAAGGAAGGCCTGGTGACTGTACCCAGAGGTACGTCGGAAGGAAGGCCTGGTGACTGTACCTAGAGATAACTCGGAAGAAAGGAGTGGTGACTGTACCCAGGGTAACTCCCAAGGAAAGCCTGGTGACTGTAACCAGAGGTACCTCGGAAGGAAGGCCTGCTGACTGTAGCCAGAGTTACCTCCGAAGGAAGGCCTGGTGACTGTACCCAGAGGTAACTCGGAAGAAATGCCTGGTGACTCTAAACAGAGGTACCTCGGGAGGAATCCCTGGTGACTGTACCCAGAGGTACCTCAGAAGGAAGGCCTGGTGATTGTTCCTAGAGATACCTCCGAAAGGAAGGCCTGGTGACTGTACACAGAAGTACCTCGGAAGAAAGGCCTGGTGACTGTACCCAGAGCTAACTCAGAAGAAAGACCTCGTGACTGTACCCAGAGGTACCTCAGAAGGAAGGCCTGGTGATTGTACCTAGAGGTACCTCGGAAGGAAGGCCTGGTGACTGTACCCAGAGGTACCTCAGAAGGAAGGCCTTTGACTGTACCCAGAGGTACCCCTGAAGGAACGCCTGGTGATTGTACCCATAGGTACCTCAGAAGGAACGACTGGAGACTGTAACCAGAGGTACCTCGTAAGAACGGCCTGGTGAGTGTACCCAGAGGTACCTCGGAAACTAGTCCTGATGACTGTACCCACAGGTACTTCGGAAGGAAGGCCTGGAGACTGTACCCAGACGTACCTCGGAAGAAAGGCCTGGTGACTGTAGTCAGAGGTACCTCGGAAGGAAGGCCTGGTGACTGTACCCAGGGGTACCTGGGAATGAAGGCCTGGCGACTGTACACAGAAGCACCTCGGAAGGAAGGCCTGGCGACTGTACACAGAAGTACCTCAGAAGAAAGTCCTGGTGACTGTACCCAGAGGGAACTGAGAAAGAAGGCCGGGTAACTGTACCCAGAGTTACCTGAGAAAGAAGGCCTTTGACTGTACCCAGAGGTACCTCTGAAGGAACGCCTGGTGACTGTACCCAAAGGTATCTCAGAAGGAAAGCCTGGTAACTGTACGCAGAGGTACCTCAGAAGGATGGCCTGGTGAGTCTACCCAGAGGTACCTCGGAAACAAAGCCTGATGACTGTACTCAGAGGTACCTCGGAAGGAAGGCCTGGGGACTATACCCAGAGGTACATCGGAAGGAAGGCCTGGTGACCATTCCCAGAGGTACCTCGGAAGGAAGGCCTGGTGACCGTACCCAGACGTACCTTGGAAGAAAGGCCTGGTGACTGTACCCAGAAGTACCTCGGAAGGAAGCCCTGGTAACTATACCTAGACGTATCTCTGAAGAAAGGCCTGGTGACTGTATTAAGAGTGGCCACGGAAGGAAGGCCTGGTTACTGTACCCAGAGGTACCTGAGAAGGAAGGCCTGGTGGGTGTACCCACAGGAACCTCAGATGGAAGGCCTGGTGACTGTACCCAGCGGTACCTCAGAATGAAAACCTGGTGATTGTACCCAGAGTTCCCTCTTAAGAAATGCCTGGTGACTGTACACAGAGATACCTCGGAAGGAACAGCTGGTGACTGTACCCGGCGATATTTCAGAAGAAAGACCTGGTGACTGTACCAAGAAGCACCTCAGAAGAAAGGCATGCTGACTACACCCAGAGGTACTTCGGAAGGAATGTCTGGTGACTGTACCCACAGGTATCTCGGAAGGAAGGCCTGGGGATTGTACCCAGAGGTACATCGGAAGGAAGGCCTGTTGAGCGTACCCAGAGATACCTCGGAAGGAAGGCTTGGTGACAGCACTCAGAGGTACCTGGGAAGGAAGGCCTGGTGACTGTACTCCGAGGTACCGCAGAAGGAATGCCTGGTGACAGTACCCAGACGTACCTCGGAAGAAAGTCCTGGTGAGTGTACTCAGAGGTACCTCGGAGGGAAGGTCTTGTGACTGTACCCAGAGTTACGTCGGAAGGAAGGCCTGGTGACTGCACCGAGAGGTTCCTGGGAAGGAAGGCCTGGTGAGTGTACCCAGACGCACCTCGGAAGAAAGTCTTGGTGACTGTACTCAGAGGTACCGCAGAAGGAAGGCCTGGGGACTTTACCCAGAGATAACTTAGAAGGAATGCCTGGTGACTGTACACAGATGTACCTCGGAAGGAAGGCCTGGTGACTGTACCCAGAGATACCTGGGAAGAAATGCCTGATGACACTACCCAGAGGTACCTCGGAAGGAAGCCCTGCTGACTGTACCCAGAGGTACCTGGAAAGGAAGGCCTGGTGACTGTCCTCAGAGGTACCTCAGAAGAAATACCTCGTGACTGTACCCAGACGTACCTGAGAAGGAAGGCCTGGTGACTGTACCCAGGGGTACCTCGGAACGAAGGCCTGGTGACTGTACCTAGAGGTAACTCCGAAAGAGGCGTGGTGACTGTACCCAGGGTATCTCCCAAGGAAAGCCAGGTGACTGCAGCCAGAGGTACCTCGGAAGAAAGGCCTGCTGACTGTTCCGAGAAGTACCTCAGAAGGAAGGCCTGATGACTCTACCCAGACGTACCCCTTCAGAAAGGCTGGGTGACTGTACTCAGAGGTACCTCGGAAGAAAGGCCTGGTGACTGTACCCACAGGTACCTCGGAAGGAAGGCCTGGTAACTGTACCTAGAGATAACTCGGAAGAAAGGAGTGGTGACTGTACCCAGGGTAACTCCCAAGGAAAGCCTGGTGACTGTAACCAGAGGTACCTCAGAAGGAAGGCCTGGTGATTGTACCTAGAGGTACCTCGGAAGGAAGGCCTGGTGACTGTACCCAGAGGGACCTCAGAAATAAGCCCGGGTGCTGTACCCAGAGGTACCTCAGAAGGAAGGCCGTTGACTGTACCCAGAGGGACCTCGGAAGAAAGGCCTGCTGACTGTACCCAGAGAGAACTGAGAAAAAAGGCAGGGTGACTGTACCCAGAGGTACCTCAGAAGGAAGGCCTTTCACTGTACCCAGAGGTACCTCTGAAGGAACGCCTGGTGACTGTACCCATAGGTACCTCAGAAGGAACGACTGGAGACTGTAACCAGAGGTACCTCGCAAAACGGCCTGGTGAGTGTACCCAGAGGTACCTCGGAAACTAGTCCTGATGACAGTACCAACAGGTACTTCGGAAGGAAGGCCTGGAGACTGTACACAGATGTACCTCGGAAGAAAGGCCTGGTGACTGTAGTCAGAGGTACCTCGGAAGGAAGGCCTGGTGACTGTACCCAGAGGTACCTGGGAAGAAATGCCTGATGACACTACCCAGAGGTACCTCGGAAAGAAGCCCTGCTGACTGTACCCACAGGTACCTGGAAAGGAAGTCCTGGTGACTGTACTCAGAGATACCTCAGAAGAAATACCTCGTGACTGTACCCAGAGGTACCTGAGAAGGAAGGCCTGGTGACTGTACCCAGAGGGAACTGAGAAAGAAGGCCGGGTGACTGTACCCAGAGGTACCTGAGAAGGAAGGCCTTTCACTGTACCCAGAGGTACCTCTGAAGGAACGCCTGGTGACTGTACCCAAAGGTATCTCAGAAGGAAAGCCTGGTGACTGTACGCAGAGGTACCTCAGAAGGATGGCCTGGTGAGTGTACCCAGAGGTACTTTAGAAGGAAGGCCTGGTGACTGTACCCAGAGGTACCTCGGAAACAAAGTCTGATGACTGTACTCAGAGGTACCTCGGAAGGAAGGCCTGGGGACTTTACCCAGAGATAACTTAGAAGGAATGCCTGGTGACTGTACACAGATCTACCTCGGAAGGAAGGCCTGGTGACCGCGCCCAGAGGTACGTCGGAAGGAAGGTCTGGGGACCGTACCCAGAGGGACCTCGGAAGAAATGCTTGGTGACGGTACTCAGAAGTACCTGGGAAGGAATTCCTGGTGACTGTACTCGGAGGTACCGCAGAAGGAAGCCCTGTTGACTGTACCCAGAGGTATCTCAGAAGGAAGGAATGGTGACTGTACCCAGAGGTACCTCGGAAGGAAGGCCTGGTGACTGTACCCAGAGGTACCTCAGAAGGAATGCCTGGTGACTGTACTCAGAGGTACCGCGGAAAAAGGTCTGGTGAGTGTACCCAGATGTACCTAGGAAGGATGGTCTGGTGTCTATACCCGGAGGTACCTCCGAAGGAAGGCCTGGTGACTGTACTCAGAGGTACCTCAGAAGAAATACCTCGTGACTGTACCCAGAGGTACCTGAGAAGGAAGGCCTGGTGACTGTACCCAGGGGTACCTCGGAAGGAAGGCCTGGTGACTGTACCTAGAGGTAAGTCCGAATGAGGCGTGGTGACTGTACCCAGGGCATCTCCCAAGGAAAGCCAGGTGACTGCAGCCAGAGGTACCTCGGAAGAAAGGCCTGCTGACTGTTCCGAGAAGTACCTCAGAAGGAAGGCCTGATGACTCTACCCAGACGTACCCCTTCAGAAAGGCTGGGTGACTGTACTCAGAGGTACCTCGGAAGGAAGGCCTGGTGACTGTACCCACAGGTACCTCGGAAGGAAGGCCTGGTAACTGTACCTAGAGATAACTCGGAAGAAAGGAGTGGTGACTGTACCCAGGGTAACTCCCAAGGAAAGCCTGGTGACTGTAACCAGAGGTACCTCAGAAGGAAGGCCTGGTGATTGTACCTAGAGGTACCTCGGAAGGAAGGCCTGGTGACTGTACCCAGAGGGACCTCAGAAATAAGCCCGGGTGCTGTACCCAGAGGTACCTCAGAAGGAAGGCCGTTGACTGTACCCAGAGGGACCTCGGAAGAAAGGCCTGCTGACTGTACCCAGAGAGAACTGAGAAAAAAGGCAGGGTGACTGTACCCAGAGGTACCTCAGAAGGAAGGCCTTTCACTGTACCCAGAGGTACCTCTGAAGGAACGCCTGGTGACTGTACCCATAGGTACCTCAGAAGGAACGACTGGAGACTGTAACCAGAGGTACCTCGCAAAACGGCCTGGTGAGTGTACCCAGAGGTACCTCGGAAACTAGTCCTGATGACAGTACCAACAGGTACTTCGGAAGGAAGGCCTGGAGACTGTACACAGATGTACCTCGGAAGAAAGGCCTGGTGACTGTAGTCAGAGGTACCTCGGAAGGAAGGCCTGGTGACTGTACCCAGAGGTACCTGGGAAGAAATGCCTGATGACACTACCCAGAGGTACCTCGGAAAGAAGCCCTGCTGACTGTACCCAGAGGTACCTGGAAAGGAAGTCCTGGTGACTGTACTCAGAGATACCTCAGAAGAAATACCTCGTGACTGTACCCAGAGGTACCTGAGAAGGAAGGCCTGGTGACTGTACCCAGAGGTACCTCGGAAGGAAGGCCTGGTGACTGTACCCAGAGCTAATTCTGAAGGAATGCCTGGTGACTGTACCCAGAGGTACCTCGTAAGAAAGGCCTGGTGACTGTACCCAGAGGTACCTCAGAAGCAAGGCCTGGTGACTGTACCAAGAGGTAAGTCGTAGGAAAGGTGTGGTGAGTGTACCCAGGGTAATTCCCACGGAAAGCCTGGTGACTGTAACCAGAGTTACCTCGGGAGGAAGGCCTGGTGAGTGTAACGAGAAGTACCTCAGAAGGAAAGCCTGATGACTCTACCCAAACGTACCCCTTAATAAAGGCCGGATGACTGTACGCAGAGGTACCTCGGAAGGAAGGCCTGCTGACTCTACCCAGAGGGACCTCGGAAGGAAGGCCAGGTGACTGTACCCAGAGGTACCTTGGAAGGAAGGCCTGGTGACTGTACCCAGACGCACTTCGGAAGAAAGTCCTGGTGACTGTACTCAGAGGTACCTCGAAGGGAAGGCCTGGGGACTTTACCCAGGGATACCTTAGAAGGAATGCCTGGTTACTGTACCCAGATGTACCTCGGAAGGAAGGCCTGGTGACTGTACCCAGAGATACCTGGGAAGAAATGCCTGATGACACTACCCAGAGGTACCTCGGAAGGAAGCCCTGCTGACTGTACCCAGAGGTACCTTGAAAGGAAGGCCTGGTGACTGTACCAAGAGGTACCTCGGAAGGAAGGCCTGGTGACTATACCTAGAGGTAACTCCGAAAGAGGCATGGTGACTGTACCCAGGGTATCTCCCAAGGAAAGCCAGGTGACTGCAGCCAGAGGTACCTCGGAAGAAAGGCCTGGTGACTGTTCCGAGAAATACCTCAGAAGGAAGGCCTGATGACTTTACCCAGACGGACCCTTTCAGAAAGGCCGGGTGACTGTACTCAGAGGTACCCCAGAAGAAAAACCTCGTGACTGTACCCAGTGGTACCTCAGAAGGAAGGCATGATGACTGTACCCAGAGGTACCTCGGAAGGAAGGCCTGGTCACTGTACCCAGAGCTAACTCTGAAGGAATGCCTGGTGACTGTACCCAGAGTTACCTCGTGAGAAAGGCCTGGTGACTGTACCCAGAGGTACCTCAGAAGAAAGGCCTAGAGACTGTTCCCAGAGGGACCTCAGAAAGAAGGCCGTGTGACTGTACCCAGAGATACCTCTGAAGGAAGGCCTGTTGACTCTACCCGTACGTACTCAGAAGGAAAGCCTGGTGACTGTACCCGCAGGTACGTCGTAAGAAAGGTCTGGTGAGGGTACACAGACTTACCTCGGAAACAAGGGCTGGTGACTGTATCCAAAGGTACCTCAGAGGGAAGGTCTGGTGACTGTACCCAGAGGTAGATCGGAAGAAAAGCCTGGTGACTGTACCTAGAGGGACCTCAGAAATAATCCCGGGTGACTGTACCCAGAGGTACCTCCTAAGAAAGGCCTGGTGACTGTACCCAGAGGGAACTGAGAAAGAAGGCCGGGTGACTGTACCCAGAGGTACCTGAGAAGGAAGGCCTTTGACTGTACCCAGAGGTACCTCTGAAGGAACGCCTGGTGACTGTACCCAAAGGTATCTCAGAAGGAAAGCCTGGTGACTGTACGCAGAGGTACCTCAGAAGGATGGCCTGGTGAGTGTACCCAGAGGTACTTTAGAAGGAAGGCCTGGTGACTGTACCCAGAGGTACCTCGGAAACAAAGTCTGATGACTGTACTCAGAGGTACCTCGGAAGGAAGGCCTGGGGACTATACCCAGAGGTACATCGCAAGGAAGGCCTGGTGACCATTCCCAGAGGTACCTCGGAAGGAAGGCCTGGTGACCGTACCCAGACGTACCTTGGAAGAAAGGCCTGGTGACTGTACCCAGAAGTACCTCGGAAGGAAGGCCTGGTAACTATACCCAGACGTATCTCTGAAGAAAGGCCTGGTGACTGTATTAAGAGTGGCCACGGAAGGAAGGCCTGGTTACTGTACCCAGAGTTACCTGAGAAGGAAGGCCTGGTGGGTGTACCCACAGGAACCTCAGATGGAAGGCCTGGTGACTGTACCCAGCGGTACCTCAGAATGAAAACCTGGTGATTGTACCCAGAGTTCCCTCTTAAGAAATGCCTGGTGACTGTACACAGAGATACCTCGGAAGGAAGAGCTGGTGACTGTACCGGGCGATATTTCAGAAGAAAGACCTGGTGACTGTACCAAGAAGCACCTCAGAAGAAAGGCATGGTGACTATACCCAGAGGTACTTCGGAAGGAATGCCTGGTGACTGTACCCACAGGTACCTCGGAAGGAAGGCCTGGGGATTGTACCCAGAGGTACATGGGAAGGAAGGCCTGTTGAGCGTACCCAGAGATACCTCGGAAGGAAGGCTTGGTGACAGCACTCAGAGGTACCTGGGAAGGAAGGCCTGGTGACTGTACTCCGAGGTACCGCAGAAGGAATGCCTGGTGACAGTACCCAGACGTACCTCGGAAGAAAGTCCTGGTGAGTGTACTCAGAGGTACCTCGGAGGGAAGGTCTTGTGACTGTACCCAGAGTTACGTCGGAAGGAAGGCCTGGTGACTGCACCGAGAGGTTCCTCGGAAGGAAGGCCTGGTGAGTGTACCCAGGCGCACCTCGGAAGAAAGTTCTGGTGACTGTACTCAGAGGTACCGCAGAAGGAAAGCCTGGGGACTTTACCCAGAGATAACTTAGAAGGAATGCCTGGTGACTGTACACAGATGTACCTCGGAAGGAAGGCCTGGTGACCGCGCCCAGAGGTACGTCGGAAGGAAGGTCTGGGGACCGTACCCAGAGGGACCTCGGAAGAAATGCTTGGTGACGGTACTCAGAAGTACCTGGGAAGGAAGGCCTGGTGACTGTACTCGGAGGTACCGCAGAAGGAAGCCCTGTTGACTGTACCCAGAGGTATCTCAGAAGGAAGGCATGGTGACTGTACCCAGAGGTACCTCGGAAGGAAGGCCTAGTGACTGTACCCAGAGGTACCTCAGAAGGAATGCCTGGTGACTGTACTCAGAGGTACCGCGGAAAAAGGTCTGGTGAGTGTACCCAGATGTACCTCGGAAGGATGGTCTGGTGACTATACCCGGAGGTACCTCCGAAGGAAGGCCTGGTGACTGTACTCAGAGGTACCTCAGAAGAAATACCTCGTGACTGTACCCAGAGGTACCTGAGAAGGAAGGCCTGGTGACTGTACCCAGGGGAACCTTGGAAGGAAGGCCTGGTGACTGTACCTAGAGGTAAGTCCGAATGAGGCGTGGTGACTGTACCCAGGGCATCTCCCAAGGAAAGCCAGGTGACTGCAGCCAGAGGTACCTCAGAAGAAAGGCCTGCTGACTGTTCCGAGAAGTACCTCAGAAGGAAGGCCTGATGACTCTACCCAGACGTACCCCTTCAGAAAGGCCGGGTGACTGTACTCAGAGGTACCTCGGAAGGAAGGCCTGGTGACTGTACCCAGAGGTACGTCGGAAGGAAGGCCTGGTGACTGTACCTAGAGATAACTCGGAAGAAAGGAGTGGTGACTGTACCCAGGGTAACTCCCAAGGAAAGCCTGGTGACTGTAACCAGAGGTACCTCGGAAGGAAGGCCTGCTGACTGTAGCCAGAGTTACCTCCGAAGGAAGGCCTGGTGACTGTACCCAGAGGTAACTCGGAAGAAATGCCTGGTGACTCTAAACAGAGGTACCTCGGGAGAAATCCCTGGTGACTGTACCCAGAGGTACCTCAGAAGGAAGGCCTGGTGATTGTTCCTAGAGATACCTCCGAAAGGAAGGCCTGGTGACTGTACACAGAAGTACCTCGGAAGAAAGGCCTGGTGACTGTACCCAGAGCTAACTCAGAAGAAAGACCTCGTGACTGTACCCAGAGGTACCTCAGAAGGAAGGCCTGGTGATTGTACCTAGAGGTACCTCGGAAGGAAGGCCTGGTGACTGTACCCAGAGGGACCTCAGAAATAAGCCCGGGTGCTGTACCCAGAGGTACCTCAGAAGGAAGGCCGTTGACTGTACCCAGAGGGACCTCGGAAGAAAGGCCTGCTGACTGTACCCAGAGGGAACTGAGAAAAAAGGCAGGGTGACTGTACCCAGAGGGACCTCAGAAGGATGGCCTGGTGACTATACCCAGAGGTACCTCCGAAGGAAGGACTGGTGACTGTACCCAGAGGTATCTCGGAGGGAGGGCATAGTGACTTTACCCAGAGGTACATCGGAAGGAAGGTCCAGAGACTGTACCCAAAGGTACCTCGGAAGAAAGGCCCGGTGACTGTACCCAGAGGTATCTCAGAAGCAAGACCTGGTGACTGTACCCAGAGGTACCTCAGAAGGAATGCCTGGTGACTGTACTCAGAGGTACCGTGGAAAAAAGGCCTGGTGAGTGTACCCAGAGGTACCTCAGAAGGAATGCCTGGTGACTGTACTCAGAGGTACCGTGGAAAAAAGGCCTGGTGAGTGTACCCAGACGTACCTCCGAAGAAAGGCCTGGTGACTGTACTCAGAGGTACCCCAGAAGAAAAACCTCGTGACTGTACCCAGTGGTACCTCAGAAGGAAGGCATGATGACTGTACCCAGAGGTACCTCGGAAGGAAGGCCTGGTCACTGTACCCAGAGCTAACTCTGAAGGAATGCCTGGTGACTGTACCCAGAGGTACCTCGTGAGAAAGGCCTGGTGACTGTACCCAGAGGTACCTCAGAAGAAAGGCCTAGAGACTGTTCCCAGAGGGACCTCAGAAAGAAGGCCGTGTGACTGTACCCAGAGATACCTCTGAAGGAAGGCCTGTTGACTCTACCCATAGGTACCTCAGAAGGAAAGCCTGGTGACTGTACCCGCAGGTACGTCGTAAGAAAGGTCTGGTGAGGGTACACAGACTTACCTCGGAAACAAGGGCTGGTGACTGTATCCAAAGGTACCTCAGAGGGAAGGTCTGGTGACTGTACCCAGAGGTAGATCGGAAGAAAAGCCTGGTGACTGTACCTAGAGGGACCTCAGAAATAATCCCGGGTGACTGTACCCAGAGGTACCTCAGAAGGAAGGGCGGTGACTGTACCCAGAGGTACCTCCTAAGAAAGGCCTGGTGACTGTACCCACAGGGACCTCAGAAATAAGCCCGGGTGCTGTACCCAGAGGTACCTCTGAAGGAAGGCCGTTGACTGTACCCAGAGGGACCTCGGAAGAAAGGCCTGCTGACTGTACCCAGAGGGAACTGAGAAAAAAGGCAGGGTGACTGTACCCAGAGGTACCTCAGAAGGAAGGCCTTTCACTGTACCCAGAGGTACCTCTGAAGGAACGCCTGGTGACTGTACCCATAGGTACCTCAGAAGGAACGACTGGAGACTGTAACCAGAGGTACCTGGCAAAACGGCCTGGTGAGTGTACCCAGAGGTACCTCGGAAACTAGTCTTGATGACAGTACCAACAGGTACTTCGGAAGGAAGGCCTGGAGACTGTACCCAGACGTACCTCGGAAGAAAGGCCTCGTGACTGTAGTCAGAGGTACCTCGGAAGGAAGGCCTGGTGACTGTACCCAGAGTTACTTCGTGAGAAAGGCCTGGTGACTGTACCCAGAGGTACCTCAGAAGAAAGGCCTAGAGACTGTTCCCAGAGGGACCTCAGAAAGAAGGCCGTGTGACTGTACCCAGAGATACCTCTGAAGGAAGGCCTGTTGACTCTACCCGTACGTACTCAGAAGGAAAGCCTGGTGACTGTACCCGCAGGTACGTCGTAAGAAAGGTCTGGTGAGTGTACACAGACTTACCTCGGAAACAAGGGCTGGTGACTGTATCCAAAGGTACCTCAGAGGGAAGGTCTGGTGACTGTACCCAGAGGTAGATCGGAAGAAAAGCCTGGTGACTGTACCTAGAGGGACCTCAGAAATAATCCCGGGTGACTGTACCCAGAGGTACCTCAGAGGGAAGGGCGGTGACTGTACCCAGAGGTACCTCCTAAGGAAGGCCTGGTGACTGTAACGAGAAGTTCCTCAGAAGAAAAGCTTGATGACTCTACCCAAACGTACCCCTTAATAAAGGCCGGATGACTGTACTCAGAGGTACCTCGGAAGGAAGGCCTGCTGACTCTACCCAGAGGGACCTCGGAAGGAAGGCCAGGTGACTGTACCCAGAGGTACCTGGAAAGGAAGGCCCGGTGATTGTACCCAGAGGTACCTCGGAAGGAAGGCCTGGTGACTGTACCCAGACGCACTTCGGAAGAAAGTCCTGGTGACTGTATTCAGAGGTACCTCGAAAGGAAGGCCTGGGGACTTTACCCAGGGATACCTTAGAAGGAATGCCTGGTTACTGTACCCAGATGTACCTCGGAAGGAAGGCCTGGTGACTGTACCCAGAGATACCTGGGAAGAAATGCCTGATGACACTACCCAGAGGTACCTCGGAAGGAAGCCCTGCTGACTGTACCCAGAGGTACCTGGAAAGGAAGGCCTGGTGACTGTCCTCAGAGGTACCTCAGAAGAAATACCTCGTGACTGTACCCAGACGTACCTGAGAAGGAAGGCCTGGTGACTGTACCCAGGGGTACCTCGGAACGAAGGCCTGGTGACTGTACCTAGAGGTAACTCCGAAAGAGGCGTGGTGACTGTACCCAGGGTATCTCCCAAGGAAAGCCAGGTGACTGCAGCCAGAGGTACCTCGGAAGAAAGGCCTGCTGACTGTTCCGAGAAGTACCTCAGAAGGAAGGCCTGATGACTCTACCCAGACGTACCCCTTCAGAAAGGCCGGGTGACTGTACTCAGAGGTACCTCGGAAGGAAGGCCTGGTGACTGTACCTAGAGATAACTCGGAAGAAAGGGGTGGTGACTGTACCCAGGGTAACTCCCAAGGAAAGCCTGGTGACTGTAACCAGAGGTACCTCGGAAGGAAGGCCTGCTGACTGTAGCCAGAGTTACCTCCGAACGAAGGCCTGGTGCCTGTACCCAGAGGTAACTCGGAAGAAATGCCTGGTGACTCTAAACAGAGGTACCTCGGGAGGAATCCCTGGTGACTGTACCCAGAGGTACCTCAGAAGGAAGGCCTGGTGATTGTTCCTAGAGATACCTCCGAAAGGAAGGCCTGGTGACTGTACACAGAAGTACCTCGGAAGAAAGGCCTGGTGACTGTACCCAGAGCTAACTCAGAAGAAAGACCTCGTGACTGTACCCAGAGGTACCTCAGAAGGAAGGCCTGGTGATTGTACCTAGAGGTACCTCGGAAGGAAGGCCTGGTGACTGTACCCAGAGGGACCTCAGAAATAAGCCCGGGTGCTGTACCCAGAGGTACCTCAGAAGGAAGGCCGTTGACTGTACCCAGAGGGACCTCGGAAGAAAGGCCTGCTGACTGTACCCAGAGGGAACTGAGAAAGAAGGCAGAGTGACTGTACCCAGAGGGACCTCAGAAGGAAGGCCTTTGACTGTACCCAGAGGTAACCCTGAAGGAACGCCTGGTGATTGTACACATAGGTACCTCAGAAGGAACAACTGGAGACTGTAACCAGAGGTACCTCGTAAGAACGGCCTGGTGAGTGTACCCAGAGGTACCTCGGAAACTAGTCCTGATGACTGTACCCACAGGTACTTCGGAAGGAAGGGCTGGAGACTGTACCTAGACGTACCTCGGAAGAAAGGCCTGGTGACTGTAGTCAGAGGTACCTGGGAAGGAAGGCCTGGTGACTGCACCGAGAGGTTCCTCGGAAGGAAGGCCTGGTGAGTGTACCCAGGCGCACCTCGGAAGAAAGTTCTGGTGACTGTACTCAGAGGTACCGCAGAAGGAAAGCCTGGGGACTTTACCCAGAGATAACTTAGAAGGAATGCCTGGTGACTGTACACAGATGTACCTCGGAAGGAAGGCCTGGTGACCGCGCCCAGAGGTACGTCGGAAGGAAGGTCTGGGGACCGTACCCAGAGGGACCTCGGAAGAAATGCTTGGTGACGGTACTCAGAAGTACCTGGGAAGGAAGGCCTGGTGACTGTACTCGGAGGTACCGCAGAAGGAAGCCCTGTTGACTGTACCCAGAGGTATCTCAGAAGGAAGGCATGGTGACTGTACCCAGAGGTACCTCGGAAGGAAGGCCTAGTGACTGTACCCAGAGGTACCTCAGAAGGAATGCCTGGTGACTGTACTCAGAGGTACCGCGGAAAAAGGTCTGGTGAGTGTACCCAGATGTACCTCGGAAGGATGGTCTGGTGACTATACCCGGAGGTACCTCCGAAGGAAGGCCTGGTGACTGTACTCAGAGGTACCTCAGAAGAAATACCTCGTGACTGTACCCAGAGGTACCTGAGAAGGAAGGCCTGGTGACTGTACCCAGGGGAACCTTGGAAGGAAGGCCTGGTGACTGTACCTAGAGGTAAGTCCGAATGAGGCGTGGTGACTGTACCCAGGGCATCTCCCAAGGAAAGCCAGGTGACTGCAGCCAGAGGTACCTCAGAAGAAAGGCCTGCTGACTGTTCCGAGAAGTACCTCAGAAGGAAGGCCTGATGACTCTACCCAGACGTACCCCTTCAGAAAGGCCGGGTGACTGTACTCAGAGGTACCTCGGAAGGAAGGCCTGGTGACTGTACCCAGAGGTACGTCGGAAGGAAGGCCTGGTGACTGTACCTAGAGATAACTCGGAAGAAAGGAGTGGTGACTGTACCCAGGGTAACTCCCAAGGAAAGCCTGGTGACTGTAACCAGAGGTACCTCGGAAGGAAGGCCTGCTGACTGTAGCCAGAGTTACCTCCGAAGGAAGGCCTGGTGACTGTACCCAGAGGTAACTCGGAAGAAATGCCTGGTGACTCTAAACAGAGGTACCTCGGGAGAAATCCCTGGTGACTGTACCCAGAGGTACCTCAGAAGGAAGGCCTGGTGATTGTTCCTAGAGATACCTCCGAAAGGAAGGCCTGGTGACTGTACACAGAAGTACCTCGGAAGAAAGGCCTGGTGACTGTACCCAGAGCTAACTCAGAAGAAAGACCTCGTGACTGTACCCAGAGGTACCTCAGAAGGAAGGCCTGGTGATTGTACCTAGAGGTACCTCGGAAGGAAGGCCTGGTGACTGTACCCAGAGGGACCTCAGAAATAAGCCCGGGTGCTGTACCCAGAGGTACCTCAGAAGGAAGGCCGTTGACTGTACCCAGAGGGACCTCGGAAGAAAGGCCTGCTGACTGTACCCAGAGGGAACTGAGAAAAAAGGCAGGGTGACTGTACCCAGAGGGACCTCAGAAGGATGGCCTGGTGACTATACCCAGAGGTACCTCCGAAGGAAGGACTGGTGACTGTACCCAGAGGTATCTCGGAGGGAGGGCATAGTGACTTTACCCAGAGGTACATCGGAAGGAAGGTCCAGAGACTGTACCCAAAGGTACCTCGGAAGAAAGGCCCGGTGACTGTACCCAGAGGTATCTCAGAAGCAAGACCTGGTGACTGTACCCAGAGGTACCTCAGAAGGAATGCCTGGTGACTGTACTCAGAGGTACCGTGGAAAAAAGGCCTGGTGAGTGTACCCAGAGGTACCTCGGAAGGAAGGTCTGGTGACTCTACCCAGAGGTACCTTGGAAGGAAGGCCTGGTGACTACCCAGACGTACCTCCGAAGAAAGGCCTGGTGACTGTACTCAGAGGTACCCCAGAAGAAAAACCTCGTGACTGTACCCAGTGGTACCTCAGAAGGAAGGCATGATGACTGTACCCAGAGGTACCTCGGAAGGAAGGCCTGGTCACTGTACCCAGAGCTAACTCTGAAGGAATGCCTGGTGACTGTACCCAGAGGTACCTCGTGAGAAAGGCCTGGTGACTGTACCCAGAGGTACCTCAGAAGAAAGGCCTAGAGACTGTTCCCAGAGGGACCTCAGAAAGAAGGCCGTGTGACTGTACCCAGAGATACCTCTGAAGGAAGGCCTGTTGACTCTACCCATAGGTACCTCAGAAGGAAAGCCTGGTGACTGTACCCGCAGGTACGTCGTAAGAAAGGTCTGGTGAGTGTACACAGACTTACCTCGGAAACAAGGGCTGGTGACTGTATCCAAAGGTACCTCAGAGGGAAGGTCTGGTGACTGTACCCAGAGGTAGATCGGAAGAAAAGCCTGGTGACTGTACCTAGAGGGACCTCAGAAATAATCCCGGGTGACTGTACCCAGAGGTACCTCAGAGGGAAGGGCGGTGACTGTACCCAGAGGTACCTCCTAAGGAAGGCCTGGTGACTGTAACGAGAAGTTCCTCAGAAGAAAAGCTTGATGACTCTACCCAAACGTACCCCTTAATAAAGGCCGGATGACTGTACTCAGAGGTACCTCGGAAGGAAGGCCTGCTGACTCTACCCAGAGGGACCTCGGAAGGAAGGCCAGGTGACTGTACCCAGAGGTACCTGGAAAGGAAGGCCCGGTGATTGTACCCAGAGGTACCTCGGAAGGAAGGCCTGGTGACTGTACCCAGACGCACTTCGGAAGAAAGTCCTGGTGACTGTATTCAGAGGTACCTCGAAAGGAAGGCCTGGGGACTTTACCCAGGGATACCTTAGAAGGAATGCCTGGTTACTGTACCCAGATGTACCTCGGAAGGAAGGCCTGGTGACTGTACCCAGAGATACCTGGGAAGAAATGCCTGATGACACTACCCAGAGGTACCTCGGAAGGAAGCCCTGCTGACTGTACCCAGAGGTACCTGGAAAGGAAGGCCTGGTGACTGTCCTCAGAGGTACCTCAGAAGAAATACCTCGTGACTGTACCCAGACGTACCTGAGAAGGAAGGCCTGGTGACTGTACCCAGGGGTACCTCGGAACGAAGGCCTGGTGACTGTACCTAGAGGTAACTCCGAAAGAGGCGTGGTGACTGTACCCAGGGTATCTCCCAAGGAAAGCCAGGTGACTGCAGCCAGAGGTACCTCGGAAGAAAGGCCTGCTGACTGTTCCGAGAAGTACCTCAGAAGGAAGGCCTGATGACTCTACCCAGACGTACCCCTTCAGAAAGGCCGGGTGACTGTACTCAGAGGTACCTCGGAAGGAAGGCCTGGTGACTGTACCTAGAGATAACTCGGAAGAAAGGGGTGGTGACTGTACCCAGGGTAACTCCCAAGGAAAGCCTGGTGACTGTAACCAGAGGTACCTCGGAAGGAAGGCCTGCTGACTGTAGCCAGAGTTACCTCCGAACGAAGGCCTGGTGCCTGTACCCAGAGGTAACTCGGAAGAAATGCCTGGTGACTCTAAACAGAGGTACCTCGGGAGGAATCCCTGGTGACTGTACCCAGAGGTACCTCAGAAGGAAGGCCTGGTGATTGTTCCTAGAGATACCTCCGAAAGGAAGGCCTGGTGACTGTACACAGAAGTACCTCGGAAGAAAGGCCTGGTGACTGTACCCAGAGCTAACTCAGAAGAAAGACCTCGTGACTGTACCCAGAGGTACCTCAGAAGGAAGGCCTGGTGATTGTACCTAGAGGTACCTCGGAAGGAAGGCCTGGTGACTGTACCCAGAGGGACCTCAGAAATAAGCCCGGGTGCTGTACCCAGAGGTACCTCAGAAGGAAGGCCGTTGACTGTACCCAGAGGGACCTCGGAAGAAAGGCCTGCTGACTGTACCCAGAGGGAACTGAGAAAGAAGGCAGAGTGACTGTACCCAGAGGGACCTCAGAAGGAAGGCCTTTGACTGTACCCAGAGGTAACCCTGAAGGAACGCCTGGTGATTGTACACATAGGTACCTCAGAAGGAACAACTGGAGACTGTAACCAGAGGTACCTCGTAAGAACGGCCTGGTGAGTGTACCCAGAGGTACCTCGGAAACTAGTCCTGATGACTGTACCCACAGGTACTTCGGAAGGAAGGGCTGGAGACTGTACCTAGACGTACCTCGGAAGAAAGGCCTGGTGACTGTAGTCAGAGGTACCTGGGAAGGAAGGCCTGGTGACTGCACCGAGAGGTTCCTCGGAAGGAAGGCCTGGTGAGTGTACCCAGGCGCACCTCGGAAGAAAGTTCTGGTGACTGTACTCAGAGGTACCGCAGAAGGAAAGCCTGGGGACTTTACCCAGAGATAACTTAGAAGGAATGCCTGGTGACTGTACACAGATGTACCTCGGAAGGAAGGCCTGGTGACCGCGCCCAGAGGTACGTCGGAAGGAAGGTCTGGGGACCGTACCCAGAGGGACCTCGGAAGAAATGCTTGGTGACGGTACTCAGAAGTACCTGGGAAGGAAGGCCTGGTGACTGTACTCGGAGGTACCGCAGAAGGAAGCCCTGTTGACTGTACCCAGAGGTATCTCAGAAGGAAGGCATGGTGACTGTACCCAGAGGTACCTCGGAAGGAAGGCCTAGTGACTGTACCCAGAGGTACCTCAGAAGGAATGCCTGGTGACTGTACTCAGAGGTACCGCGGAAAAAGGTCTGGTGAGTGTACCCAGATGTACCTCGGAAGGATGGTCTGGTGACTATACCCGGAGGTACCTCCGAAGGAAGGCCTGGTGACTGTACTCAGAGGTACCTCAGAAGAAATACCTCGTGACTGTACCCAGAGGTACCTGAGAAGGAAGGCCTGGTGACTGTACCCAGGGGAACCTTGGAAGGAAGGCCTGGTGACTGTACCTAGAGGTAAGTCCGAATGAGGCGTGGTGACTGTACCCAGGGCATCTCCCAAGGAAAGCCAGGTGACTGCAGCCAGAGGTACCTCAGAAGAAAGGCCTGCTGACTGTTCCGAGAAGTACCTCAGAAGGAAGGCCTGATGACTCTACCCAGACGTACCCCTTCAGAAAGGCCGGGTGACTGTACTCAGAGGTACCTCGGAAGGAAGGCCTGGTGACTGTACCCAGAGGTACGTCGGAAGGAAGGCCTGGTGACTGTACCTAGAGATAACTCGGAAGAAAGGAGTGGTGACTGTACCCAGGGTAACTCCCAAGGAAAGCCTGGTGACTGTAACCAGAGGTACCTCGGAAGGAAGGCCTGCTGACTGTAGCCAGAGTTACCTCCGAAGGAAGGCCTGGTGACTGTACCCAGAGGTAACTCGGAAGAAATGCCTGGTGACTCTAAACAGAGGTACCTCGGGAGAAATCCCTGGTGACTGTACCCAGAGGTACCTCAGAAGGAAGGCCTGGTGATTGTTCCTAGAGATACCTCCGAAAGGAAGGCCTGGTGACTGTACACAGAAGTACCTCGGAAGAAAGGCCTGGTGACTGTACCCAGAGCTAACTCAGAAGAAAGACCTCGTGACTGTACCCAGAGGTACCTCAGAAGGAAGGCCTGGTGATTGTACCTAGAGGTACCTCGGAAGGAAGGCCTGGTGACTGTACCCAGAGGGACCTCAGAAATAAGCCCGGGTGCTGTACCCAGAGGTACCTCAGAAGGAAGGCCGTTGACTGTACCCAGAGGGACCTCGGAAGAAAGGCCTGCTGACTGTACCCAGAGGGAACTGAGAAAAAAGGCAGGGTGACTGTACCCAGAGGGACCTCAGAAGGATGGCCTGGTGACTATACCCAGAGGTACCTCCGAAGGAAGGACTGGTGACTGTACCCAGAGGTATCTCGGAGGGAGGGCATAGTGACTTTACCCAGAGGTACATCGGAAGGAAGGTCCAGAGACTGTACCCAAAGGTACCTCGGAAGAAAGGCCCGGTGACTGTACCCAGAGGTATCTCAGAAGCAAGACCTGGTGACTGTACCCAGAGGTACCTCAGAAGGAATGCCTGGTGACTGTACTCAGAGGTACCGTGGAAAAAAGGCCTGGTGAGTGTACCCAGAGGTACCTCGGAAGGAAGGTCTGGTGACTCTACCCAGAGGTACCTTGGAAGGAAGGCCTGGTGACTACCCAGACGTACCTCCGAAGAAAGGCCTGGTGACTGTACTCAGAGGTACCCCAGAAGAAAAACCTCGTGACTGTACCCAGTGGTACCTCAGAAGGAAGGCATGATGACTGTACCCAGAGGTACCTCGGAAGGAAGGCCTGGTCACTGTACCCAGAGCTAACTCTGAAGGAATGCCTGGTGACTGTACCCAGAGGTACCTCGTGAGAAAGGCCTGGTGACTGTACCCAGAGGTACCTCAGAAGAAAGGCCTAGAGACTGTTCCCAGAGGGACCTCAGAAAGAAGGCCGTGTGACTGTACCCAGAGATACCTCTGAAGGAAGGCCTGTTGACTCTACCCATAGGTACCTCAGAAGGAAAGCCTGGTGACTGTACCCGCAGGTACGTCGTAAGAAAGGTCTGGTGAGGGTACACAGACTTACCTCGGAAACAAGGGCTGGTGACTGTATCCAAAGGTACCTCAGAGGGAAGGTCTGGTGACTGTACCCAGAGGTAGATCGGAAGAAAAGCCTGGTGACTGTACCTAGAGGGACCTCAGAAATAATCCCGGGTGACTGTACCCAGAGGTACCTCAGAAGGAAGGGCGGTGACTGTACCCAGAGGTACCTCCTAAGAAAGGCCTGGTGACTGTACCCACAGGGACCTCAGAAATAAGCCCGGGTGCTGTACCCAGAGGTACCTCTGAAGGAAGGCCGTTGACTGTACCCAGAGGGACCTCGGAAGAAAGGCCTGCTGACTGTACCCAGAGGGAACTGAGAAAAAAGGCAGGGTGACTGTACCCAGAGGTACCTCAGAAGGAAGGCCTTTCACTGTACCCAGAGGTACCTCTGAAGGAACGCCTGGTGACTGTACCCATAGGTACCTCAGAAGGAACGACTGGAGACTGTAACCAGAGGTACCTGGCAAAACGGCCTGGTGAGTGTACCCAGAGGTACCTCGGAAACTAGTCTTGATGACAGTACCAACAGGTACTTCGGAAGGAAGGCCTGGAGACTGTACCCAGACGTACCTCGGAAGAAAGGCCTCGTGACTGTAGTCAGAGGTACCTCGGAAGGAAGGCCTGGTGACTGTACCCAGAGTTACTTCGTGAGAAAGGCCTGGTGACTGTACCCAGAGGTACCTCAGAAGAAAGGCCTAGAGACTGTTCCCAGAGGGACCTCAGAAAGAAGGCCGTGTGACTGTACCCAGAGATACCTCTGAAGGAAGGCCTGTTGACTCTACCCGTACGTACTCAGAAGGAAAGCCTGGTGACTGTACCCGCAGGTACGTCGTAAGAAAGGTCTGGTGAGTGTACACAGACTTACCTCGGAAACAAGGGCTGGTGACTGTATCCAAAGGTACCTCAGAGGGAAGGTCTGGTGACTGTACCCAGAGGTAGATCGGAAGAAAAGCCTGGTGACTGTACCTAGAGGGACCTCAGAAATAATCCCGGGTGACTGTACCCAGAGGTACCTCAGAGGGAAGGGCGGTGACTGTACCCAGAGGTACCTCCTAAGGAAGGCCTGGTGACTGTAACGAGAAGTTCCTCAGAAGAAAAGCTTGATGACTCTACCCAAACGTACCCCTTAATAAAGGCCGGATGACTGTACTCAGAGGTACCTCGGAAGGAAGGCCTGCTGACTCTACCCAGAGGGACCTCGGAAGGAAGGCCAGGTGACTGTACCCAGAGGTACCTGGAAAGGAAGGCCCGGTGATTGTACCCAGAGGTACCTCGGAAGGAAGGCCTGGTGACTGTACCCAGACGCACTTCGGAAGAAAGTCCTGGTGACTGTATTCAGAGGTACCTCGAAAGGAAGGCCTGGGGACTTTACCCAGGGATACCTTAGAAGGAATGCCTGGTTACTGTACCCAGATGTACCTCGGAAGGAAGGCCTGGTGACTGTACCCAGAGATACCTGGGAAGAAATGCCTGATGACACTACCCAGAGGTACCTCGGAAGGAAGCCCTGCTGACTGTACCCAGAGGTACCTGGAAAGGAAGGCCTGGTGACTGTCCTCAGAGGTACCTCAGAAGAAATACCTCGTGACTGTACCCAGACGTACCGGAGAAGGAAGGCCTGGTGACTGTACCCAGGGGTACCTCGGAACGAAGGCCTGGTGACTGTACCTAGAGGTAACTCCGAAAGAGGCGTGGTGACTGTACCCAGGGTATCTCCCAAGGAAAGCCAGGTGACTGCAGCCAGAGGTACCTCGGAAGAAAGGAATGCTGACTGTTCCGAGAAGTACCTCAGAAGGAAGGCCTGATGACTCTACCCAGACGTACCCCTTCAGAAAGGCCGGGTGACTGTACTCAGAGGTACGTCGGAAGGAAGGCCTGGTGACTGTACCTAGAGATAACTCGGAAGAAAGGGGTGGTGACTGTACCCAGGGTAACTCCCAAGGAAAGCCTGGTGACTGTAACCAGAGGTACCTCGGAAGGAAGGCCTGCTGACTGTGGCCAGAGTTACCTCCGAACGAAGGCCTGGTGACTGTACCCAGAGGTAACTCGGAAGAAATGCCTGGTGACTCTAAACAGAGGTACCTCGGGAGGAATCCCTGGTGACTGTACCCAGAGGTACCTCAGAAGGAAGGCCTGGTGATTGTTCCTAGAGATACCTCCGAAAGGAAGGCCTGGTGACTGTACACAGAAGTACCTCGGAAGAAAGGCCTGGTGACTGTACCCAGAGCTAACTCAGAAGAAAGACCTCGTGACTGTACCCAGAGGTACCTCAGAAGGAAGGCCTGGTGATTGTACCTAGAGGTACCTCGGAAGGAAGGCCTGGTGACTGTACCCAGAGGGACCTCAGAAATAAGCCCGGGTGCTGTACCCAGAGGTACCTCAGAAGGAAGGCCGTTGACTGTACCCAGAGGGACCTCGGAAGAAAGGCCTGCTGACTGTACCCAGAGGGAACTGAGAAAGAAGGCAGAGTGACTGTACCCAGAGGGACCTCAGAAGGAAGGCCTTTGACTGTACCCAGAGGTAACCCTGAAGGAACGCCTGGTGATTGTACCCATAGGTACCTCAGAAGGAACAACTGGAGACTGTAACCAGAGGTACCTCGTAAGAACGGCCTGGTGAGTGTACCCAGAGGTACCTCGGAAACTAGTCCTGATGACTGTACCCACAGGTACTTCGGAAGGAAGGGCTGGAGACTGTACCTAGACGTACCTCGGAAGAAAGGCCGGGTGACTGTAGTCAGAGGTACCTGGGAAGGAAGGTCTGGTGACTGTACCCAGAGGTACCTCGGAAGGAAGGCCTGGTCACTGTACCCAGAGCTAATTCTGAAGGAATGCCTGGTGACTGTACCCAGAGGTACCTCGTAAGAAAGGCCTGGTGACTGTACCCAGAGGTACCTCAGAAGCAAGGCCTGGTGACTGTACCAAGAGGTAACTCGTAGGAAAGGCGTGGTGAGTGTACCCAGGGTAATTCCCACGGAAAGCCTGGTGACTGTAACCAGAGTTACCTCGGGAGGAAGGCCTGGTGACTGTAACGAGAAGTTCCTCAGAAGGAAAGCCTGATGACTCTACCCAAACGTACCCCTTAATAAAGGCCGGATGACTGTACTCAGAGGTACCTCGGAAGGAAGGCCTGCTGACTCTACCCAGAGGGACCTCGGAAGGAAGGCCAGGTGACTGTACCCAGAGGTACCTGGAAAGGAAGGCCCGGTGATTGTACCCAGAGGTACATCGGAAGGAAGGCCTGGTGACTGTACCCAGACGCACTTCGGAAGAAAGTCCTGGTGACTGTATTCAGAGGTACCTCGAAAGGAAGGCCTGGGGACTTTACCCAGGGATACCTTAGAAGGAATGCCTGGTTACTGTACCCAGATGTACCTCGGAAGGAAGGCCTGGTGACTGTACCCAGAGATACCTGGGAAGAAATGCCTGATGACACTACCCAGAGGTACCTCGGAAGGAAGCCCTGCTGACTGTACCCAGAGGTACCTGGAAAGGAAGGCCTGGTGACTGTCCTCAGAGGTACCTCAGAAGAAATACCTCGTGACTGTACCCAGACGTACCTGAGAAGGAAGGCCTGGTGACTGTACCCAGGGGTACCTCGGAAGGAAGGCCTGGTGACTGTACCTAGAGGTAACTCCGAAAGAGGCGTGGTGACTGTACCCAGGGTATCTCCCAAGGAAAGCCAGGTGACTGCATCCAGAGGTACCTCGGAAGAAAGGCCTGCTGACTGTTCCGAGAAGTACCTCAGAAGGAAGGCCTGATGACTCTACCCAGACGTACCCCTTCAGAAAGGCCGGGTGACTGTACTCAGAGGTACCTCGGAAGGAAGGCCTGGTGACTGTACCCAGAGGTACGTCGGAAGGAAGGCCTGGTGACTGTACCTAGAGATAACTCGGAAGAAAGGGGTGGTAACTGTACCCAGGGTAACTCCCAAGGAAAGCCTGGTGACTGTAACCAGAGGTACCTCGGAAGGAAGGCCTGCTGACTGTAGCCAGAGTTACCTCCGAAGGAAGGCCTGGTGACTGTACCCAGAGGTAACTCGGAAGAAATGCCTGGTGACTCTAAACAGAGGTACCTCGGGAGGAATCCCTGGTGACTGTACCCAGAGGTACCTCAGAAGGAAGGCCTGGTGATTGTTCCTAGAGATACCTCCGAAAGGAAGGCCTGGTGACTGTACACAGAAGTACCTCGGAAGAAAGGCCTGGTGACTGTACCCAGAGCTAACTCAGAAGAAAGACCTCGTGACTGTACCCAGAGGTACCTCAGAAGGAAGGCCTGGTGATTGTACCTAGAGGTACCTCGGAAGGAAGGCCTGGTGACTGTACCCAGACGCACTTCGGAAGAAAGTCCTGGTGACTGTATTCAGAGGTACCTCGAAAGGAAGGCCTGGGGACTTTACCCAGGGATACCTTAGAAGGAATGCCTGGTTACTGTACCCAGATGTACCTCGGAAGGAAGGCCTGGTGACTGTGCCCAGAGATACCTGGGAAGAAATGCCTGATGACACTACCCAGAGGTACCTCGGAAGGAAGCCCTGCTGACTGTACCCAGAGGTACCTGGAAAGGAAGGCCTGGTGACTGTCCTCAGAGGTACCTCAGAAGAAATACCTCGTGACTGTACCCGGACGTACCTGAGAAGGAAGGCCTGGTGACTGTACCCAGGGGTACCTCGGAACGAAGGCCTGGTGACTGTACCTAGAGGTAACTCCGAAAGAGGCGTGGTGACTGTACCCAGGGTATCTCCCAAGGAAAGCCAGGTGACTGCAGCCTGAGGTACCTCGGAAGAAAGGCCTGCTGACTGTTCCGAGAAGTACCTCAGAAGGAAGGCCTGATGACTCTACCCAGACGTACCCCTTCAGAAAGGCCGGGTGACTGTACTCAGAGGTACCTCGGAAGGAAGGCCTGGTGACTGTACCCAGAGGTACGTCGGAAGGAAGGCCTGGTGACTGTACCTAGAGATAACTCGGAAGAAAGGGGTGGTGACTGTACCCAGGGTAACTCCCAAGGAAAGCCTGGTGACTGTAACCAGAGGTACCTCGGAAGGAAGGCCTGCTGACTGTGGCCAGAGTTACCTCCGAACGAAGGCCTGGTGACTGTACCCAGAGGTAACTCGGAAGAAATGCCTGGTGACTCTAAACAGAGGTACCTCGGGAGGAATCCCTGGTGACTGTACCCAGAGGTACCTCAGAAGGAAGGCCTGGTGATTGTTCCTAGAGATACCTCCGAAAGGAAGGCCTGGTGACTGTACACAGAAGTACCTCGGAAGAAAGGCCTGGTGACTGTACCCAGAGCTAACTCAGAAGAAAGACCTCGTGACTGTACCCAGAGGTACCTCAGAAGGAAGGCCTGGTGATTGTACCTAGAGGTACCTCGGAAGGAAGGCCTGGTGACTGTACCCAGAGGGACCTCAGAAATAAGCCCGGGTGCTGTACCCAGAGGTACCTCAGAAGGAAGGCCGTTGACTGTACCCAGAGGGACCTCGGAAGAAAGGCCTGCTGACTGTACCCAGAGGGAACTGAGAAAGAAGGCAGAGTGACTGTACCCAGAGGGACCTCAGAAGGAAGGCCTTTGACTGTACCCAGAGGTAACCCTGAAGGAACGCCTGGTGATTGTACCCATAGGTACCTCAGAAGGAACGACTGGAGACTGTAACCAGAGGTACCTCGTAAGAACGGCCTGGTGAGTGTACCCAGAGGTACCTCGGAAACTAGTCCTGATGACTGTACCCACAGGTACTTCGGAAGGAAGGGCTGGAGACTGTACCTAGACGTACCTCGGAAGAAAGGCCTGGTGACTGTAGTCAGAGGTACCTCGGAAGGAAGGTCTGGTGACTGTACCCAGAGGTACCTCGGAAGGAAGGCCTGGTCACTGTACCCAGAGCTAATTCTGAAGGAATGCCTGGTGACTGTACCCAGAGGTACCTCAGAAGCAAGGCCTGGTGACTGTACCAAGAGGTAACTCGTAGGAAAGGCGTGGTGAGTGTACCCAGGGTAATTCCCACGGAAAGCCTGGTGACTGTAACCAGAGTTACCTCGGGAGGAAGGCCTGGTGACTGTAACGAGAAGTTCCTCAGAAGGAAAGCCTGATGACTCTACCCAAACGTACCCCTTAATAAAGGCCGGATGACTGTACTCAGAGGTACCTCGGAAGGAAGGCCTGCTGACTCTACCCAGAGGGACCTCGGAAGGAAGGCCAGGTGACTGTACCCAGAGGTACCTGGAAAGGAAGGCCCGGTGATTGTACCCAGAGGTACCTCGGAAGGAAGGCCTGCTGACTCTACCCAGAGGGACCTCGGAAGGAAGGCCAGGTGACTGTACCCAGAGGTACCTGGAAAGGAAGGCCCGGTGATTGTACCCAGAGGTACCTCGGAAGGAAGGCCTGGTGACTGTACCCAGACGCACTTCGGAAGAAAGTCCTGGTGACTGTATTCAGAGGTACCTCGAAAGGAAGGCCTGGGGACTTTACCCAGGGATACCTTAGAAGGAATGCCTGGTTACTGTACCCAGATGTACCTCGGAAGGAAGGCCTGGTGACTGTACCCAGAGATACCTGGGAAGAAATGCCTGATGACACTACCCAGAGGTACCTCGGAAGGAAGCCCTGCTGACTGTACCCAGAGGTACCTGGAAAGGAAGGCCTGGTGACTGTCCTCAGAGGTACCTCAGAAGAAATACCTCGTGACTGTACCCAGACGTACCTGAGAAGGAAGGCCTGGTGACTGTACCCAGGGGTACCTCGGAACGAAGGCCTGGTGACTGTACCTAGAGGTAACTCCGAAAGAGGCGTGGTGACTGTACCCAGGGTATCTCCCAAGGAAAGCCAGGTGACTGCAGCCAGAGGTACCTCGGAAGAAAGGCCTGCTGACTGTTCCGAGAAGTACCTCAGAAGGAAGGCCTGATGACTCTACCCAGACGTACCCCTTCAGAAAGGCCGGGTGACTGTACTCAGAGGTACCTCGGAAGGAAGGCCTGGTGACTGTACCCAGAGGTACGTCGGAAGGAAGGCCTGGTGACTGTACCTAGAGATAACTCGGAAGAAAGGGGTGGTGACTGTACCCAGGGTAACTCCCAAGGAAAGCCTGGTGACTGTAACCAGAGGTACCTCGGAAGGAAGGCCTGCTGACTGTAGCCAGAGTTACCTCCGAAGGAAGGCCTGGTGACTGTACCCAGAGGTAACTCGGAAGAAATGCCTGGTGACTCTAAACAGAGGTACCTCGGGAGGAATCCCTGGTGACTGTACCCAGAGGTACCTCAGAAGGAAGGCCTGGTGATTGTTCCTAGAGATACCTCCGAAAGGAAAGCCTGGTGACTGTACACAGAAGTACCTCGGAAGAAAGGCCTGGTGACTGTACCCAGAGCTAACTCAGAAGAAAGACCTCGTGACTGTACCCAGAGGTACCTCAGAAGGAAGGCCTGGTGATTGTACCTAGAGGTACCTCGGAAGGAAGGCCTGGTGACTGTACCCAGACGCACTTCGGAAGAAAGTCCTGGTGACTGTATTCAGAGGTACCTCGAAAGGAAGGCCTGGGGACTTTACCCAGGGATACCTTAGAAGGAATGCCTGGTTACTGTACCCAGATGTACCTCGGAAGGAAGGCCTGGTGACTGTACCCAGAGATACCTGGGAAGAAATGCCTGATGACACTACCCAGAGGTACCTCGGAAGGAAGCCCTGCTGACTGTACCCAGAGGTACCTGGAAAGGAAGGCCTGGTGACTGTCCTCAGAGGTACCTCAGAAGAAATACCTCGTGACTGTACCCAGACGTACCTGAGAAGGAAGGCCTGGTGACTGTACCCAGGGGTACCTCGGAACGAAGGCCTGGTGACTGTACCTAGAGGTAACTCCGAAAGAGGCGTGGTGACTGTACCCAGGGTATCTCCCAAGGAAAGCCAGGTGACTGCAGCCAGAGGTACCTCGGAAGAAAGGAATGCTGACTGTTCCGAGAAGTACCTCAGAAGGAAGGCCTGATGACTCTACCCAGACGTACCCCTTCAGAAAGGCCGGGTGACTGTACTCAGAGGTACCTCGGAAGGAAGGCCTGGTGACTGTACCTAGAGATAACTCGGAAGAAAGGGGTGGTGACTGTACCCAGGGTAACTCCCAAGGAAAGCCTGGTGACTGTAACCAGAGGTACCTCGGAAGGAAGGCCTGCTGACTGTGGCCAGAGTTACCTCCGAACGAAGGCCTGGTGACTGTACCCAGAGGTAACTCGGAAGAAATGCCTGGTGACTCTAAACAGAGGTACCTCGGGAGGAATCCCTGGTGACTGTACCCAGAGGTACCTCAGAAGGAAGGCCTGGTGATTGTTCCTAGAGATACCTCCGAAAGGAAGGCCTGGTGACTGTACACAGAAGTACCTCGGAAGAAAGGCCTGGTGACTGTACCCAGAGCTAACTCAGAAGAAAGACCTCGTGACTGTACCCAGAGGTACCTCAGAAGGAAGGCCTGGTGATTGTACCTAGAGGTACCTCGGAAGGAAGGCCTGGTGACTGTACCCAGAGGGACCTCAGAAATAAGCCCGGGTGCTGTACCCAGAGGTACCTCAGAAGGAAGGCCGTTGACTGTACCCAGAGGGACCTCGGAAGAAAGGCCTGCTGACTGTACCCAGAGGGAACTGAGAAAGAAGGCAGAGTGACTGTACCCAGAGGGACCTCAGAAGAAAGGCCTTTGACTGTACCCAGAGGTAACCCTGAAGGAACGCCTGGTGATTGTACCCATAGGTACCTCAGAAGGAACGACTGGAGACTGTAACCAGAGGTACCTCGTAAGAACGGCCTGGTGAGTGTACCCAGAGGTACCTCGGAAACTAGTCCTGATGACTGTACCCACAGGTACTTCGGAAGGAAGGGCTGGAGACTGTACCTAGACGTACCTCGGAAGAAAGGCCTGGTGACTGTAGTCAGAGGTACCTCGGAAGGAAGGTCTGGTGACTGTACCCAGAGGTACCTCGGAAGGAAGGCCTGGTCACTGTACCCAGAGCTAATTCTGAAGGAATGCCTGGTGACTGTACCCAGAGGTACCTCAGAAGCAAGGCCTGGTGACTGTACCAAGAGGTAACTCGTAGGAAAGGCGTGGTGAGTGTACCCAGGGTAATTCCCACGGAAAGCCTGGTGACTGTAAGCAGAGTTACCTCGGGAGGAAGGCCTGGTGACTGTAACGAGAAGTTCCTCAGAAGGAAAGCCTGATGACTCTACCCAAACGTACCCCTTGATAAAGGCCGGATGACTGTACTCAGAGGTACCTCGGAAGGAAGGCCTGCTGACTCTACCCAGAGGGACCTCGGAAGGAAGGCCAGGTGACTGTACCCAGAGGTACCTGGAAAGGAAGGCCCGGTGATTGTACCCAGAGGTACCTCGGAAGGAAGGCCTGCTGACTCTACCCAGAGGGACCTCGGAAGGAAGGCCAGGTGACTGTACCCAGAGGTACCTGGAAAGGAAGGCCCGGTGATTGTACCCAGAGGTACCTCGGAAGGAAGGCCTGGTGACTGTACCCAGACGCACTTCGGAAGAAAGTCCTGGTGACTGTATTCAGAGGTACCTCGAAAGGAAGGCCTGGGGACTTTACCCAGGGATACCTTAGAAGGAATGCCTGGTTACTGTACCCAGATGTACCTCGGAAGGAAGGCCTGGTGACTGTACCCAGAGATACCTGGGAAGAAATGCCTGATGACACTACCCAGAGGTACCTCGGAAGGAAGCCCTGCTGACTGTACCCAGAGGTACCTGGAAAGGAAGGCCTGGTGACTGTCCTCAGAGGTACCTCAGAAGAAATACCTCGTGACTGTACCCAGACGTACCTGAGAAGGAAGGCCTGGTGACTGTACCCAGGGGTACCTCGGAACGAAGGCCTGGTGACTGTACCTAGAGGTAACTCCGAAAGAGGCGTGGTGACTGTACCCAGGGTATCTCCCAAGGAAAGCCAGGTGACTGCAGCCAGAGGTACCTCGGAAGAAAGGCCTGCTGACTGTTCCGAGAAGTACCTCAGAAGGAAGGCCTGATGACTCTACCCAGACGTACCCCTTCAGAAAGGCCGGGTGACTGTACCCAGAGGTACGTCGGAAGGAAGGCCTGGTGACTGTACCCAGAGGTACGTCGGAAGGAAGGCCTGGTGACTGTACCTAGAGATAACTCGGAAGAAAGGGGTGGTGACTGTACCCAGGGTAACTCCCAAGGAAAGCCTGGTGACTGTAACCAGAGGTACCTCGGAAGGAAGGCCTGCTGACTGTAGCCAGAGTTACCTCCGAAGGAAGGCCTGGTGACTGTACCCAGAGGTAACTCGGAAGAAATGCCTGGTGACTCTAAACAGAGGTACCTCGGGAGGAATCCCTGGTGACTGTACCCAGAGGTACCTCAGAAGGAAGGCCTGGTGATTGTTCCTAGAGATACCTCCGAAAGGAAGGCCTGGTGACTGTACACAGAAGTACCTCGGAAGAAAGGCCTGGTGACTGTACCCAGAGCTAACTCAGAAGAAAGACCTCGTGACTGTACCCAGAGGTACCTCAGAAGGAAGGCCTGGTGATTGTACCTAGAGGTACCTCGGAAGGAAGGCCTGGTGACTGTACCCAGACGCACTTCGGAAGAAAGTCCTGGTGACTGTATTCAGAGGTACCTCGAAAGGAAGGCCTGGGGACTTTACCCAGGGATACCTTAGAAGGAATGCCTGGTTACTGTACACAGATGTACCTCGGAAGGAAGGCCTGGTGACTGTGCCCAGAGATACCTGGGAAGATATGCCTGATGACACTACCCAGAGGTACCTCGGAAGGAAGCCCTGCTGACTGTACCCAGAGGTACCTGGAAAGGAAGGCCTGGTGACTGTCCTCAGAGGTACCTCAGAAGAAATACCTCGTGACTGTACCCAGACGTACCTGAGAAGGAAGGCCTGGTGACTGTACCCAGGGGTACCTCGGAACGAAGGCCTGGTGACTGTACCTAGAGGTAACTCCGAAAGAGGCGTGGTGACTGTACCCAGGGTATCTCCCAAGGAAAGCCAGGTGACTGCAGCCAGAGGTACCTCGGAAGAAAGGCCTGCTGACTGTTCCGAGAAGTACCTCAGAAGGAAGGCCTGATGACTCTACCCAGACGTACCCCTTCAGAAAGGCCGGGTGACTGTACTCAGAGGTACCTCGGAAGGAAGGCCTGGTGACTGTACCTAGAGATAACTCGGAAGAAAGGGGTGGTGACTGTACCCAGGGTAACTCCCAAGGAAAGCCTGGTGACTGTAACCAGAGGTACCTCGGAAGGAAGGCCTGCTGACTGTAGCCAGAGTTACCTCCGAAGGAAGGCCTGGTGACTGTACCCAGAGGTAACTCGGAAGAAATGCCTGGTGACTCTAAACAGAGGTACCTCGGGAGGAATCCCTGGTGACTGTACCCAGAGGTACCTCAGAAGGAAGGCCTGGTGATTGTTCCTAGAGATACCTCCGAAAGGAAGGCCTGGTGACTGTACACAGAAGTACCTCGGAAGAAAGGCCTGGTGACTGTACCCAGAGCTAACTCAGAAGAAAGACCTCGTGACTGTACCCAGAGGTACCTCAGAAGGAAGGCCTGGTGATTGTACCTAGAGGTACCTCGGAAGGAAGGCCTGGTGACTGTACCCAGAGGGACCTCAGAAATAAGCCCGGGTGCTGTACCCAGAGGTACCTCAGAAGGAAGGCCGTTGACTGTACCCAGAGGGACCTCGGAAGAAAGGCCTGCTGACTGTACCCAGAGGGAACTGAGAAAGAAGGCAGAGTGACTGTACCCAGAGGGACCTCAGAAGGAAGGCCTTTGACTGTACCCAGAGGTAACCCTGAAGGAACGCCTGGTGATTGTACCCATAGGTACCTCAGAAGGAACGACTGGAGACTGTAACCAGAGGTACCTCGTAAGAACGGCCTGGTGAGTGTACCCAGAGGTACCTCGGAAACTAGTCCTGATGACTGTACCCACAGGTACTTCGGAAGGAAGGCCTGGAGACTGTACCTAGACGTACCTCGGAAGAAAGGCCTGGTGACTGTAGTCAGAGGTACCTCGGAAGGAAGGTCTGGTGACTGTACCCAGAGGTACCTCGGAAGGAAGGCCTGGTCACTGTACCCAGAGCTAATTCTGAAGGAATGCCTGGTGACTGTACCCAGAGGTACCTCGTAAGAAAGGCCTGGTGACTGTACCCAGAGGTACCTCAGAAGCAAGGCCTGGTGACTGTACCAAGAGGTAACTCGTAGGAAAGGCGTGGTGAGTGCACCCAGGGTAATTCCCACGGAAAGCCTGGTGACTGTAACCAGAGTTACCTCGGGAGGAAGGCCTGGTGACTGTAACGAGAAGTTCCTCAGAAGGAAAGCCTGATGACTCTACCCAAACGTACCCCTTAATAAAGGCCGGATGACTGTACTCAGAGGTACCTCGGAAGGAAGGCCTGCTGACTCTACCCAGAGGGACCTCGGAAGGAAGGCCAGGTGACTGTACCCAGAGGTACCTGGAAAGGAAGGCCCGGTGATTGTACCCAGAGGTACCTCGGAAGGAAGGCCTGCTGACTCTACCCAGAGGGACCTCGGAAGGAAGGCCAGGTGACTGTACCCAGAGGTACCTGGAAAGGAAGGCCCGGTGATTGTACCCAGAGGTACCTCGGAAGGAAGGCCTGGTGACTGTACCCAGACGCACTTCGGAAGAAAGTCCTGGTGACTGTACTCAGAGGTACCTCGGAAGGAAGGCCTGGGGACTTTACCCAGGGATACCTTAGAAGGAATGCCTGGTTACTGTACCCAGATGCACCTCGGAAGGAAGGCCTGGTGACTGTACCCAGAGATACCTGGGAAGAAATGCCTGATGACACTACCCAGAGGTACCTCGGAAGGAAGCCCTGCTGATGTACCCAGAGGTACCTGGAAAGGAAGGCCTGGTGACTGTCCTCAGAGGTACCTCAGAAGAAATACCTCGTGACTGTACCCAGACGTACCTGAGAACGAAGGCCTGGTGACTGTACCCAGGGGTACCTCGGAAGGAAGGCCTGGTGACTGTACCCAGAGGTAACTCGGAAGAAATGCCTGGTGACTCTAAACAGAGGTACCTCGGGAGGAATCCCTGGTGACTGTACCCAGAGGTACCTCAGAAGGAAGGCCTGGTGATTGTTCCTAGAGATACCTCCGAAAGGAAGGCCTGGTGACTGTACACAGAAGTACCTCGGAAGAAAGGCCTGGTGACTGTACCCAGAGCTAACTCAGAAGAAAGACCTCGTGACTGTACCCAGAGGTACCTCAGAAGGAAGGCCTGGTGATTGTACCTAGAGGTACCTCGGAAGGAAGGCCTGGTGACTGTACCCAGAGTGACCTCAGAAATAAGCCCGGGTGCTGTACCCAGAGGTACCTCAGAAGGAAGGCCTTTGACTGTACCCAGAGGTACTCCTGAAGGAACGCCTCTTGATTGTACCCATAGGTACCTCAGAAGGAACGACTGGAGACTGTAACCAGAGGTACCTCGCAAAACGGCCTGGTAGGTGTATCCAGAGGTACCTCGGAAACTAGTACTGATGACTGTATCCACAGGTACTTCGGAAGGAAGGCCTGGAGACTGTACCCAGACGTACCTCGGAAGAAAGGCCTGGTGACTGTAGTCAGAGGTACCTCGAAAGGAAGGCCTGGTGACTGTACCCAGGGGTACCTGGGAAGGAAGGCCTGGCGACTGTACCCAGAGCTAACTCAGAAGGAGCGCCTGGTGATTGTACCCAGAGCTACTTCGGAAGGAAAGCCTGGTGGCTTAACTGAGAAGTGCCTCGGAAGGAAGGCCTGGTGACCGTACCCAGAGGTACCTCGAAAGAAATGCTTGGTGACGGTACTTAGAAGTACCTGGGAAGGAAGGACTGGTGACAGTACTCGGAGGTACCGCAGAAGGAAGGCCTGGTGACTGTACCCAGGGGTATCTCAGAAGGAAGGCCTGGTGACTGTACCCAGAGGTAACTCGTAAGGAAGGCCTGGTGACTGTACCCAGAGGTACCTGAGAAGCAATGCCTGATGACTGTACTCAGAGGTACCGCGGAAAAAAGGCCTGGTGAGTGTACCCAGAGGTACCTCGGAAGGATGGCCTGGTGACTATACCCAGAGGTACCTCCGAAGGAAGGACTGGTGACTGTACCCAGAGGTATCTCGGAGGGAGGGCATAGTGACTTTACCCAGAGGTACCTCGGAAGGAAGGTCCAGAGACTGTACCCAAAGGTATCTCGGAAGAAAGGCCCGGTGACTGTACCCAGAGGTATCTCAGAAGCAAGACCTGGTGACTGTACCCAGAGGTACCTCAGAAGGAATGCCTGGTGACTGTACTCAGAGGTACCGTGGAAAAAAGGCCTGGTGAGTGTACCCAGAGGTACCTCGGAAGGAAGGTCTGGTGACTCTACCCAGAGGTACCTTGGAAGGAAGGCCTGGTGACTACCCAGACGTACCTCCGAAGAAAGGCCTGGTGACTGTACTCAGAGGTACCCCAGAAGAAAAACCTCGTGACAGTACCCAGTGGTACCTCAGAAGGAAAGACTGGTGACTGTACCCAGAGGTATCTCGGAGGGAGGGCATAGTGACTTTACCCAGAGGTACCTCGGAAGGAAGGTCCAGAGACTGTACCCAAAAGTACCTCGGAAGAAAGGCCTCGTGACTGTACATAGAGACACCACGGAAGGAAGGCCTGGTGACTGTACCCAGAGGTACCTTGGAAGGAAGGCCTGGTGACTACCCAGACGTACCTCCGAAGAAAGGCCTGGTGACTGTACTCAGAGGTACCCCAGAAGAAAAACCTCGTGACTGTACCCAGTGGTACCTCAGAAGGAAGGCATGATGACTGTACCCAGAGGTACCTCGGAAGGAAGGCCTGCTGACTGTAGCCAGAGTTACCTCCGAAGGAAGGCCTGGTGACTGTACCCAGAGGTAACTCGGAAGAAATGCCTGGTGACTCTAAACAGAGGTACCTCGGGAGGAATCCCTGGTGACTGTACCCAGAGGTACCTCAGAAGGAAGGCCTGGTGATTGTTCCTAGAGATACCTCCGAAAGGAAGGCCTGGTGACTGTACCCAGACGCACTTCGGAAGAAAGTCCTGGTGACTGTATTCAGAGGTACCTCGAAAGGAAGGCCTGGGGACTTTACCCAGGGATACCTTAGAAGGAATGCCTGGTTACTGTACCCAGATGTACCTCGGAAGGAAGGCCTGGTGACTGTACCCAGAGATACCTGGGAAGAAATGCCTGATGACACTACCCAGAGGTACCTCGGAAGGAAGCCCTGCTGACTGTACCCAGAGGTACCTGGAAAGGAAGGCCTGGTGACTGTCCTCAGAGGTACCTCAGAAGAAATACCTCGTGACTGTACCCAGACGTACCTGAGAAGGAAGGCCTGGTGACTGTACCCAGGGGTACCTCGGAACGAAGGCCTGGTGACTGTACCTAGAGGTAACTCCGAAAGAGGCGTGGTGACTGTACCCAGGGTATCTCCCAAGGAAAGCCAGGTGACTGCAGCCAGAGGTACCTCGGAAGAAAGGAATGCTGACTGTTCCGAGAAGTACCTCAGAAGGAAGGCCTGATGACTCTACCCAGACGTACCCCTTCAGAAAGGCCGGGTGACTGTACTCAGAGGTACCTCGGAAGGAAGGCCTGGTGACTGTACCTAGAGATAACTCGGAAGAAAGGGGTGGTGACTGTACCCAGGGTAACTCCCAAGGAAAGCCTGGTGACTGTAACCAGAGGTACCTCGGAAGGAAGGCCTGCTGACTGTGGCCAGAGTTACCTCCGAACGAAGGCCTGGTGACTGTACCCAGAGGTAACTCGGAAGAAATGCCTGGTGACTCTAAACAGAGGTACCTCGGGAGGAATCCCTGGTGACTGTACCCAGAGGTACCTCAGAAGGAAGGCCTGGTGATTGTTCCTAGAGATACCTCCGAAAGGAAGGCCTGGTGACTGTACACAGAAGTACCTCGGAAGAAAGGCCTGGTGACTGTACCCAGAGCTAACTCAGAAGAAAGACCTCGTGACTGTACCCAGAGGTACCTCAGAAGGAAGGCCTGGTGATTGTACCTAGAGGTACCTCGGAAGGAAGGCCTGGTGACTGTACCCAGAGGGACCTCAGAAATAAGCCCGGGTGCTGTACCCAGAGGTACCTCAGAAGGAAGGCCGTTGACTGTACCCAGAGGGACCTCGGAAGAAAGGCCTGCTGACTGTACCCAGAGGGAACTGAGAAAGAAGGCAGAGTGACTGTACCCAGAGGGACCTCAGAAGAAAGGCCTTTGACTGTACCCAGAGGTAACCCTGAAGGAACGCCTGGTGATTGTACCCATAGGTACCTCAGAAGGAACGACTGGAGACTGTAACCAGAGGTACCTCGTAAGAACGGCCTGGTGAGTGTACCCAGAGGTACCTCGGAAACTAGTCCTGATGACTGTACCCACAGGTACTTCGGAAGGAAGGGCTGGAGACTGTACCTAGACGTACCTCGGAAGAAAGGCCTGGTGACTGTAGTCAGAGGTACCTCGGAAGGAAGGTCTGGTGACTGTACCCAGAGGTACCTCGGAAGGAAGGCCTGGTCACTGTACCCAGAGCTAATTCTGAAGGAATGCCTGGTGACTGTACCCAGAGGTACCTCAGAAGCAAGGCCTGGTGACTGTACCAAGAGGTAACTCGTAGGAAAGGCGTGGTGAGTGTACCCAGGGTAATTCCCACGGAAAGCCTGGTGACTGTAACCAGAGTTACCTCGGGAGGAAGGCCTGGTGACTGTAACGAGAAGTTCCTCAGAAGGAAAGCCTGATGACTCTACCCAAACGTACCCCTTGATAAAGGCCGGATGACTGTACTCAGAGGTACCTCGGAAGGAAGGCCTGCTGACTCTACCCAGAGGGACCTCGGAAGGAAGGCCAGGTGACTGTACCCAGAGGTACCTGGAAAGGAAGGCCCGGTGATTGTACCCAGAGGTACCTCGGAAGGAAGGCCTGCTGACTCTACCCAGAGGGACCTCGGAAGGAAGGCCAGGTGACTGTACCCAGAGGTACCTGGAAAGGAAGGCCCGGTGATTGTACCCAGAGGTACCTCGGAAGGAAGGCCTGGTGACTGTACCCAGACGCACTTCGGAAGAAAGTCCTGGTGACTGTATTCAGAGGTACCTCGAAAGGAAGGCCTGGGGACTTTACCCAGGGATACCTTAGAAGGAATGCCTGGTTACTGTACCCAGATGTACCTCGGAAGGAAGGCCTGGTGACTGTACCCAGAGATACCTGGGAAGAAATGCCTGATGACACTACCCAGAGGTACCTCGGAAGGAAGCCCTGCTGACTGTACCCAGAGGTACCTGGAAAGGAAGGCCTGGTGACTGTCCTCAGAGGTACCTCAGAAGAAATACCTCGTGACTGTACCCAGACGTACCTGAGAAGGAAGGCCTGGTGACTGTACCCAGGGGTACCTCGGAACGAAGGCCTGGTGACTGTACCTAGAGGTAACTCCGAAAGAGGCGTGGTGACTGTACCCAGGGTATCTCCCAAGGAAAGCCAGGTGACTGCAGCCAGAGGTACCTCGGAAGAAAGGCCTGCTGACTGTTCCGAGAAGTACCTCAGAAGGAAGGCCTGATGACTCTACCCAGACGTACCCCTTCAGAAAGGCCGGGTGACTGTACCCAGAGGTACGTCGGAAGGAAGGCCTGGTGACTGTACCCAGAGGTACGTCGGAAGGAAGGCCTGGTGACTGTACCTAGAGATAACTCGGAAGAAAGGGGTGGTGACTGTACCCAGGGTAACTCCCAAGGAAAGCCTGGTGACTGTAACCAGAGGTACCTCGGAAGGAAGGCCTGCTGACTGTAGCCAGAGTTACCTCCGAAGGAAGGCCTGGTGACTGTACCCAGAGGTAACTCGGAAGAAATGCCTGGTGACTCTAAACAGAGGTACCTCGGGAGGAATCCCTGGTGACTGTACCCAGAGGTACCTCAGAAGGAAGGCCTGGTGATTGTTCCTAGAGATACCTCCGAAAGGAAGGCCTGGTGACTGTACACAGAAGTACCTCGGAAGAAAGGCCTGGTGACTGTACCCAGAGCTAACTCAGAAGAAAGACCTCGTGACTGTACCCAGAGGTACCTCAGAAGGAAGGCCTGGTGATTGTACCTAGAGGTACCTCGGAAGGAAGGCCTGGTGACTGTACCCAGACGCACTTCGGAAGAAAGTCCTGGTGACTGTATTCAGAGGTACCTCGAAAGGAAGGCCTGGGGACTTTACCCAGGGATACCTTAGAAGGAATGCCTGGTTACTGTACACAGATGTACCTCGGAAGGAAGGCCTGGTGACTGTGCCCAGAGATACCTGGGAAGATATGCCTGATGACACTACCCAGAGGTACCTCGGAAGGAAGCCCTGCTGACTGTACCCAGAGGTACCTGGAAAGGAAGGCCTGGTGACTGTCCTCAGAGGTACCTCAGAAGAAATACCTCGTGACTGTACCCAGACGTACCTGAGAAGGAAGGCCTGGTGACTGTACCCAGGGGTACCTCGGAACGAAGGCCTGGTGACTGTACCTAGAGGTAACTCCGAAAGAGGCGTGGTGACTGTACCCAGGGTATCTCCCAAGGAAAGCCAGGTGACTGCAGCCAGAGGTACCTCGGAAGAAAGGCCTGCTGACTGTTCCGAGAAGTACCTCAGAAGGAAGGCCTGATGACTCTACCCAGACGTACCCCTTCAGAAAGGCCGGGTGACTGTACTCAGAGGTACCTCGGAAGGAAGGCCTGGTGACTGTACCTAGAGATAACTCGGAAGAAAGGGGTGGTGACTGTACCCAGGGTAACTCCCAAGGAAAGCCTGGTGACTGTAACCAGAGGTACCTCGGAAGGAAGGCCTGCTGACTGTAGCCAGAGTTACCTCCGAAGGAAGGCCTGGTGACTGTACCCAGAGGTAACTCGGAAGAAATGCCTGGTGACTCTAAACAGAGGTACCTCGGGAGGAATCCCTGGTGACTGTACCCAGAGGTACCTCAGAAGGAAGGCCTGGTGATTGTTCCTAGAGATACCTCCGAAAGGAAGGCCTGGTGACTGTACACAGAAGTACCTCGGAAGAAAGGCCTGGTGACTGTACCCAGAGCTAACTCAGAAGAAAGACCTCGTGACTGTACCCAGAGGTACCTCAGAAGGAAGGCCTGGTGATTGTACCTAGAGGTACCTCGGAAGGAAGGCCTGGTGACTGTACCCAGAGGGACCTCAGAAATAAGCCCGGGTGCTGTACCCAGAGGTACCTCAGAAGGAAGGCCGTTGACTGTACCCAGAGGGACCTCGGAAGAAAGGCCTGCTGACTGTACCCAGAGGGAACTGAGAAAGAAGGCAGAGTGACTGTACCCAGAGGGACCTCAGAAGGAAGGCCTTTGACTGTACCCAGAGGTAACCCTGAAGGAACGCCTGGTGATTGTACCCATAGGTACCTCAGAAGGAACGACTGGAGACTGTAACCAGAGGTACCTCGTAAGAACGGCCTGGTGAGTGTACCCAGAGGTACCTCGGAAACTAGTCCTGATGACTGTACCCACAGGTACTTCGGAAGGAAGGCCTGGAGACTGTACCTAGACGTACCTCGGAAGAAAGGCCTGGTGACTGTAGTCAGAGGTACCTCGGAAGGAAGGTCTGGTGACTGTACCCAGAGGTACCTCGGAAGGAAGGCCTGGTCACTGTACCCAGAGCTAATTCTGAAGGAATGCCTGGTGACTGTACCCAGAGGTACCTCGTAAGAAAGGCCTGGTGACTGTACCCAGAGGTACCTCAGAAGCAAGGCCTGGTGACTGTACCAAGAGGTAACTCGTAGGAAAGGCGTGGTGAGTGCACCCAGGGTAATTCCCACGGAAAGCCTGGTGACTGTAACCAGAGTTACCTCGGGAGGAAGGCCTGGTGACTGTAACGAGAAGTTCCTCAGAAGGAAAGCCTGATGACTCTACCCAAACGTACCCCTTAATAAAGGCCGGATGACTGTACTCAGAGGTACCTCGGAAGGAAGGCCTGCTGACTCTACCCAGAGGGACCTCGGAAGGAAGGCCAGGTGACTGTACCCAGAGGTACCTGGAAAGGAAGGCCCGGTGATTGTACCCAGAGGTACCTCGGAAGGAAGGCCTGCTGACTCTACCCAGAGGGACCTCGGAAGGAAGGCCAGGTGACTGTACCCAGAGGTACCTGGAAAGGAAGGCCCGGTGATTGTACCCAGAGGTACCTCGGAAGGAAGGCCTGGTGACTGTACCCAGACGCACTTCGGAAGAAAGTCCTGGTGACTGTACTCAGAGGTACCTCGGAAGGAAGGCCTGGGGACTTTACCCAGGGATACCTTAGAAGGAATGCCTGGTTACTGTACCCAGATGCACCTCGGAAGGAAGGCCTGGTGACTGTACCCAGAGATACCTGGGAAGAAATGCCTGATGACACTACCCAGAGGTACCTCGGAAGGAAGCCCTGCTGATGTACCCAGAGGTACCTGGAAAGGAAGGCCTGGTGACTGTCCTCAGAGGTACCTCAGAAGAAATACCTCGTGACTGTACCCAGACGTACCTGAGAACGAAGGCCTGGTGACTGTACCCAGGGGTACCTCGGAAGGAAGGCCTGGTGACTGTACCCAGAGGTAACTCGGAAGAAATGCCTGGTGACTCTAAACAGAGGTACCTCGGGAGGAATCCCTGGTGACTGTACCCAGAGGTACCTCAGAAGGAAGGCCTGGTGATTGTTCCTAGAGATACCTCCGAAAGGAAGGCCTGGTGACTGTACACAGAAGTACCTCGGAAGAAAGGCCTGGTGACTGTACCCAGAGCTAACTCAGAAGAAAGACCTCGTGACTGTACCCAGAGGTACCTCAGAAGGAAGGCCTGGTGATTGTACCTAGAGGTACCTCGGAAGGAAGGCCTGGTGACTGTACCCAGAGTGACCTCAGAAATAAGCCCGGGTGCTGTACCCAGAGGTACCTCAGAAGGAAGGCCTTTGACTGTACCCAGAGGTACTCCTGAAGGAACGCCTCTTGATTGTACCCATAGGTACCTCAGAAGGAACGACTGGAGACTGTAACCAGAGGTACCTCGCAAAACGGCCTGGTAGGTGTATCCAGAGGTACCTCGGAAACTAGTACTGATGACTGTATCCACAGGTACTTCGGAAGGAAGGCCTGGAGACTGTACCCAGACGTACCTCGGAAGAAAGGCCTGGTGACTGTAGTCAGAGGTACCTCGAAAGGAAGGCCTGGTGACTGTACCCAGGGGTACCTGGGAAGGAAGGCCTGGCGACTGTACCCAGAGCTAACTCAGAAGGAGCGCCTGGTGATTGTACCCAGAGCTACTTCGGAAGGAAAGCCTGGTGGCTTAACTGAGAAGTGCCTCGGAAGGAAGGCCTGGTGACCGTACCCAGAGGTACCTCGAAAGAAATGCTTGGTGACGGTACTTAGAAGTACCTGGGAAGGAAGGACTGGTGACAGTACTCGGAGGTACCGCAGAAGGAAGGCCTGGTGACTGTACCCAGGGGTATCTCAGAAGGAAGGCCTGGTGACTGTACCCAGAGGTAACTCGTAAGGAAGGCCTGGTGACTGTACCCAGAGGTACCTGAGAAGCAATGCCTGATGACTGTACTCAGAGGTACCGCGGAAAAAAGGCCTGGTGAGTGTACCCAGAGGTACCTCGGAAGGATGGCCTGGTGACTATACCCAGAGGTACCTCCGAAGGAAGGACTGGTGACTGTACCCAGAGGTATCTCGGAGGGAGGGCATAGTGACTTTACCCAGAGGTACCTCGGAAGGAAGGTCCAGAGACTGTACCCAAAGGTACCTCGGAAGAAAGGCCCGGTGACTGTACCCAGAGGTATCTCAGAAGCAAGACCTGGTGACTGTACCCAGAGGTACCTCAGAAGGAATGCCTGGTGACTGTACTCAGAGGTACCGTGGAAAAAAGGCCTGGTGAGTGTACCCAGAGGTACCTCGGAAGGAAGGTCTGGTGACTCTACCCAGAGGTACCTTGGAAGGAAGGCCTGGTGACTACCCAGACGTACCTCCGAAGAAAGGCCTGGTGACTGTACTCAGAGGTACCCCAGAAGAAAAACCTCGTGACAGTACCCAGTGGTACCTCAGAAGGAAAGACTGGTGACTGTACCCAGAGGTATCTCGGAGGGAGGGCATAGTGACTTTACCCAGAGGTACCTCGGAAGGAAGGTCCAGAGACTGTACCCAAAAGTACCTCGGAAGAAAGGCCTCGTGACTGTACATAGAGACACCACGGAAGGAAGGCCTGGTGACTGTACCCAGAGGTACCTTGGAAGGAAGGCCTGGTGACTACCCAGACGTACCTCCGAAGAAAGGCCTGGTGACTGTACTCAGAGGTACCCCAGAAGAAAAACCTCGTGACTGTACCCAGTGGTACCTCAGAAGGAAGGCATGATGACTGTACCCAGAGGTACCTCGGAAGGAAGGCCTGCTGACTGTAGCCAGAGTTACCTCCGAAGGAAGGCCTGGTGACTGTACCCAGAGGTAACTCGGAAGAAATGCCTGGTGACTCTAAACAGAGGTACCTCGGGAGGAATCCCTGGTGACTGTACCCAGAGGTACCTCAGAAGGAAGGCCTGGTGATTGTTCCTAGAGATACCTCCGAAAGGAAGGCCTGGTGACTGTACACAGAAGTACCTCGGAAGAAAGGCCTGGTGACTGTACCCAGAGCTAACTCAGAAGAAAGACCTCGTGACTGTACCCAGAGATACCTCAGAAGGAAGGCCTGGTGATTGTACCTAGAGGTACCTCGGAAGGAAGGCCTGGTGACTGTACCCAGAGGGACCTCAGAAATAAGCCCGGGTGCTGTACCCAGAGGTACCTCAGAAGGAAGGCCGTTGACTGTACCCAGAGGGACCTCGGAAGAAAGGCCTGCTGACTGTACCCAGAGGGAACTGAGAAAGAAGGCAGAGTGACTGTACCCAGAGGGACCTCAGAAGGAAGGCCTTTGACTGTACCCAGAGGTACCCCTGAAGGAACGCCTGGTGATTGTACCCATAGGTACCTCAGAAGGAACGACTGGAGACTGTAACCAGAGGTACCTCGTAAGAACGGCCTGGTGAGTGTACCCAGAGGTACCTCGGAAACTAGTCCTGATGACTGTACCCACAGGTACTTCGGAAGGAAGGCCTGGAGACTGTACCTAGACGTACCTCGGAAGAAAGGCCTGGTGACTGTAGTCAGAGGTACCTGGGAAGGAAGGTCTGGTGACTGTACCCAGAGGTACCTCGGAAGGAAGGCCTGGTCACTGTACCCAGAGCTAATTCTGAAGGAATGCCTGGTGACTGTACCCAGAGGTACCTCGTAAGAAAGGCCTGGTGACTGTACCCAGAGGTACCTCAGAAGCAAGGCCTGGTGACTGTACCAAGAGGTAACTCGTAGGAAAGGCGTGGTGAGTGCACCCAGGGTAATTCCCACGGAAAGCCTGGTGACTGTAACCAGAGTTACCTCGGGAGGAAGGCCTGGTGACTGTAACGAGAAGTTCCTCAGAAGGAAAGCCTGATGACTCTACCCAAACGTACCCCTTAATAAAGGCCGGATGACTGTACTCAGAGGTACCTCGGAAGGAAGGCCTGCTGACTCTACCCAGAGGGACCTCGGAAGGAAGGCCAGGTGACTGTACCCAGAGGTACCTGGAAAGGAAGGCCCGGTGATTGTACCCAGAGGTACCTCGGAAGGAAGGCCTGCTGACTCTACCCAGAGGGACCTCGGAAGGAAGGCCAGGTGACTGTACCCAGAGGTACCTGGAAAGGAAGGCCCGGTGATTGTACCCAGAGGTACCTCGGAAGGAAGGCCTGGTGACTGTACCCAGACGCACTTCGGAAGAAAGTCCTGGTGACTGTACTCAGAGGTACCTCGGAAGGAAGGCCTGGGGACTTTACCCAGGGATACCTTAGAAGGAATGCCCGGTTACTGTACCCAGATGCACCTCGGAAGGAAGGCCTGGTGACTGTACCCAGAGATACCTGGGAAGAAATGCCTGATGACACTACCCAGAGGTACCTCGGAAGGAAGCCCTGCTGATGTACCCAGAGGTACCTGGAAAGGAAGGCCTGGTGACTGTCCTCAGAGGTACCTCAGAAGAAATACCTCGTGACTGTACCCAGACGTACCTGAGAAGGAAGGCCTGGTGACTGTACCCAGGGGTACCTCGGAAGGAAGGCCTGGTGACTGTACCCAGAGGTAACTCGGAAGAAATGCCTGGTGACTCTAAACAGAGGTACCTCGGGAGGAATCCCTGGTGACTGTACCCAGAGGTACCTCAGAAGGAAGGCCTGGTGATTGTTCCTAGAGATACCTCCGAAAGGAAGGCCTGGTGACTGTACACAGAAGTACCTCGGAAGAAAGGCCTGGTGACTGTACCCAGAGCTAACTCAGAAGAAAGACCTCGTGACTGTACCCAGAGGTACCTCAGAAGGAAGGCCTGGTGATTGTACCTAGAGGTACCTCGGAAGGAAGGCCTGGTGACTGTACCCAGAGTGACCTCAGAAATAAGCCCGGGTGCTGTACCCAGAGGTACCTCAGAAGGAAGGCCTTTGACTGTACCCAGAGGTACTCCTGAAGGAACGCCTGGTGATTGTACCCATAGGTACCTCAGAAGGAACGACTGGAGACTGTAACCAGAGGTACCTCGCAAAACGGCCTGGTGAGTGTATCCAGAGGTACCTCGGAAACTAGTACTGATGACTGTATCCACAGGTACTTCGGAAGGAAGGCCTGGAGACTGTACCCAGACGTACCTCGGAAGAAAGGCCTGGTGACTGTAGTCAGAGGTACCTCGAAAGGAAGGCCTGGTGACTGTACCCAGGGGTACCTGGGAAGGAAGGCCTGGCGACTGTACCCAGAGCTAACTCAGAAGGAGCGCCTGGTGATTGTACCCAGAGCTACTTCGGAAGGAAAGCCTGGTGGCTTAACTGAGAAGTGCCTCGGAAGGAAGGCCTGGTGACCGTACCCAGAGGTACCTCGAAAGAAATGCTTGGTGACGGTACTTAGAAGTACCTGGGAAGGAAGGACTGGTGACAGTACTCGGAGGTACCGCAGAAGGAAGGCCTGGTGACTGTACCCAGGGGTATCTCAGAAGGAAGGCCTGGTGACTGTACCCAGAGGTAACTCGTAAGGAAGGCCTGGTGACTGTACCCAGAGGTACCTGAGAAGCAATGCCTGATGACTGTACTCAGAGGTACCGCGGAAAAAAGGCCTGGTGAGTGTACCCAGAGGTACCTCGGAAGGATGGCCTGGTGACTATACCCAGAGGTACCTCCGAAGGAAGGACTGGTGACTGTACCCAGAGGTATCTCGGAGGGAGGGCATAGTGACTTTACCCAGAGGTACCTCGGAAGGAAGGTCCAGAGACTGTACCCAAAGGTACCTCGGAAGAAAGGCCCGGTGACTGTACCCAGAGGTATCTCAGAAGCAAGACCTGGTGACTGTACCCAGAGGTACCTCAGAAGGAATGCCTGGTGACTGTACTCAGAGGTACCGTGGAAAAAAGGCCTGGTGAGTGTACCCAGAGGTACCTCGGAAGGAAGGTCTGGTGACTCTACCCAGAGGTACCTTGGAAGGAAGGCCTGGTGACTACCCAGACGTACCTCCGAAGAAAGGCCTGGTGACTGTACTCAGAGGTACCCCAGAAGAAAAACCTCGTGACAGTACCCAGTGGTACCTCAGAAGGAAAGACTGGTGACTGTACCCAGAGGTATCTCGGAGGGAGGGCATAGTGACTTTACCCAGAGGTACCTCGGAAGGAAGGTCCAGAGACTGTACACAAAAGTACCTCGGAAGAAAGGCCTCGTGACTGTACATAGAGACACCACGGAAGGAAGGCCTGGTGACTGTACCCAGAGGTACCTTGGAAGGAAGGCCTGGTGACTACCCAGACGTACCTCCGAAGAAAGGCCTGGTGACTGTACTCAGAGGTACCCCAGAAGAAAAACCTCGTGACTGTACCCAGTGGTACCTCAGAAGGAAGGCATGATGACTGTACCCAGAGGTACCTCGGAAGGAAGGCCTGGTCACTGTACCCAGAGCTAACTCTGAAGGAATGCCTGGTGACTGTACCCAGAGGTACCTCGTGAGAAAGGCCTGGTGACTGTACCCAGAGGTACCTCAGAAGAAAGGCCTAGAGACTGTTCCCAGAGGGACCTCAGAAAGAAGGCCGTGTGACTGTACCCAGAGATACCTCTGAAGGAAGGCCTGTTGACTCTACCCGTACGTACTCAGAAGGAAAGCCTGGTGACTGTACCCGCAGGTACGTCGTAAGAAAGGTCTGGTGAGGGTACACAGACTTACCTCGGAAACAAGGGCTGGTGACTGTATCCAAAGGTACCTCAGAGGGAAGGTCTGGTGACTGTACCCAGAGGTAGATCGGAAGAAAAGCCTGGTGATTGTACCTAGAGGGACCTCAGAAATAAGCCCGGGTGCTGTACCCAGAGGTACCTCAGAAGGAAGGCCGTTGACTGTACCCAGAGGGACCTCGGAAGAAAGGCCTTTCACTGTACCCAGAGGTACCTCTGAAGGAACGCCTGGTGACTGTACCCAGAGGGAACTGAGAAAAAAGGCAGGGTGACTGTACCCAGAGGTACCTCAGAAGGAAGGCCTTTCACTGTACCCAGAGGTACCTCTGAAGGAACGCCTGGTGACTGTACCCATAGGTACCTCAGAAGGAACGACTGGAGACTGTAACCAGAGGTACCTCGCAAGACGGCCTGGTGAGTGTACCCAGAGGTACCTCGGAAACTAGTCCTGATGACAGTACCAACAGGTACTTCGGAAGGAAGGCCTGGAGACTGTACCCAGACGTACCTCGGAAGAAAGGCCTGGTGACTGTAGTCAGAGGTACCTCGGAAGGAAGGCCTGGTGACTGTACCCAGAGGTACCCGGGAAGAAATGCCTGATGACACTACCCAGAGGTACCTCGGAAAGAAGCCCTGCTGACTGTACCCAGAGGTACCTGGAAAGGAAGTCCTGGTGACTGTACTCAGAGGTACCTCAGAAGAAATACCTCGTGACTGTACCCAGAGGTACCTGAGAAGGAAGGCCTGGTGACTGTACCCAGAGGTACCTCGGAAGGAAGGCCTGGTCACTGTACCCAGAGCTAATTCTGAAGGAATGCCTGGTGACTGTACCTAGAGGTACCTCGGAAGGAAGGCCTGGTGACTGTACCCAGAGGGACCTCAGAAATAAGCCCGGGTGCTGTACCCAGAGGGACCTCAGAAGGAAGGCCTTTCACTGTACCCAGAGGTACCCCTGAAGGAACGCCTGGTGATTTTACCCATAGGTACCTCAGAAGGAACGACTGGAGACTGTAACCAGAGGTACCTCTTAACAACGGCCTGGTGAGTGTATCCAGAGGTACCTCGGAAACTAGTCCTGATGACTGTACCCACAGGTACTTCGGAAGGAAGGCCTGGAGACTGCACCCAGACGTACCTCGGAAGAAAGGCCTGGTGACTGTAGTCAGAGGTACCTCGGAAGGAAGGCCTGGTGACTGTACCCAGGGGTACCTGGGAAGGAAGGCCTGGCGACTGTACGCAGAAGCACCTCGGAAGAAAGGCCTGGTGACTGTACCCAGTGGTACCTCGGAAGGAAGGCCTAGTGACTGTACCCAGAGCTAACTCAGAAGGAGCGCCTGGTGATTGTACCCAGAGGTACTTGGGAAGGAAAGCCTGGTGGCTTAACTCAGAAGTGTCTCGGAAGGAAGGCCTGGTGACCGTACCCAGAGGTACCTCGAAAGAAATGCTTGGTGACGGTACTTAGAAGTACCTGGGAAGGAAGGACTGGTGACAGTACTCGGAGGTACCGCAGAAGGAAGGCCTGGTGACTGTACCCAGGGGTATCTCAGAAGGAAGGCCTGGTGACTGTACCCAGAGGTAACTCGTAAGGAAGGCCTGGTGACTGTACCCAGAGGTACCTGAGAAGGAATGCCTGGTGACTGTACTCAGAGGTACCGCGGAAAAAAGGCCTGGTGAGTGTACCCAGAGGTACCTCGGAAGGATGGCCTGGTGACTATACCCAGAGGTACCTCCGAAGGAAGGACTGCTGACTGTACCCAGAGGTATCTCGGAGGGAGGGCATAGTGACTTTACCCAGAGGTACCTCGGAAGGAAGGTCCAGAGACTGTACCCAAAGGTACCTCGGAAGAAAGGCCCGGTGACTGTACCCAGAGGTATCTCAGAAGCAAGACCTGGTGACTGTACCCAGAGGTACCTCAGAAGGAATGCCTGGTGACTGTACTCAGAGGTACCGTGGAAAAAAGGCCTGGTGAGTGTACCCAGAGGTACCTCGGAAGGAAGGTCTGGTGACTCTACCCAGAGGTACCTTGGAAGGAAGGCCTGGTGACTACCCAGACGTACCTCCGAAGAAAGGCCTGGTGACTGTACTCAGAGGTACCCCAGAAGAAAAACCTCGTGACTGTACCCAGTGGTACCTCAGAAGGAAGGCATGATGACTGTACTCAGAGGTACCTCGGAAGGAAGGCCTGGTCACTGTACCCAGAGCTAACTCTGAAGGAATGCCTGGTGACTGTACCCAGAGTTACTTCGTGAGAAAGGCCTGGTGACTGTACCCAGAGGTACCTCAGAAGAAAGGCCTAGAGACTGTTCCCAGAGGGACCTCAGAAAGAAGGCCGTGTGACTGTACCCAGAGATACCTCTGAAGGAAGGCCTGTTGACTCTACCCGTACGTACTCAGAAGGAAAGCCTGGTGACTGTACCCGCAGGTACGTCGTAAGAAAGGTCTGGTGAGGGTACACAGACTTACCTCGGAAACAAGGGCTGGTGACTGTATCCAAAGGTACCTCAGAGGGAAGGTCTGGTGACTGTACCCAGAGGTAGATCGGAAGAAAAGCCTGGTGATTGTACCTAGAGGGACCTCAGAAATAAGCCCGGGTGCTGTACCCAGAGGTACCTCAGAAGGAAGGCCGTTGACTGTACCCAGAGGGACCTCGGAAGAAAGGCCTTTCACTGTACCCAGAGGTACCTCTGAAGGAACGCCTGGTGACTGTACCCAGAGGGAACTGAGAAAAAAGGCAGGGTGACTGTACCCAGAGGTACCTCAGAAGGAAGGCCTTTCACTGTACCCAGAGGTACCTCTGAAGGAACGCCTGGTGACTGTACCCATAGGTACCTCAGAAGGAACGACTGGAGACTGTAACCAGAGGTACCTCGCAAAACGGCCTGGTGAGTGTACCCAGAGGTACCTCGGAAACTAGTCCTGATGACAGTACCAACAGGTACTTCGGAAGGAAGGCCTGGAGACTCTACCCAGACGTACTTCGGAAGAAAGGCCTGGTGACTGTAGTGAGAGGTACCTCGGAAGGAAGGCCTGCTGACGCTACCCAGAGGGACCTCGGAAGGAAGGCCAGGTGACTGTACCCAGAGATACCTGGGAAGAAATGCCTGATGACACTACCCAGAAGTACCTCGGAAGGAAGCCCTGCTGACTGTACCCAGAGGTACCTGGAAAGGAAGGCCTGGTGACTGTCCTCAGAGGTACCTCACAAGAAATACCTCGTGACTGTACCCAGACGTACCTGAGAAGGAAGGCCTGGTGACTGTATTCAGAGGTACCTCGGAAGGAAAGCCTGGGGACTTTACCCAGGGATACCTTAGAAGGAATGCCTGGTTACTGTACCCAGATGTACCTCGGAAGGAAGGCCTGGTGACTGTACCCAGAGATACCTGGGAAGAAATGCCTGATGACACTACCCAGAGGTACCTCGGAAGGAAGCCCTGCTGACTGTACCCAGAGGTACCTGGAAAGGAAGGCCTGGTGACTGTCCTCAGAGTTACCTCAGAAGAAATACCTCGTGACTGTACCCAGACGTACCTGAGAAGGAAGGCCTGGTGACTGTACCCAGGGGTACCTCGGAAGGAAGGCCTGGTGACTGTACCTAGAGGTAACTCCGAAAGAGGCGTGGTGACTGTACCCAGGGTATCTCCCAAGGAAAGCCAGGTGACTGCAGCCAGAGGTACCTCGGAAGAAAGGCCTGCTGACTGTTCCGAGAAGTACCTCAGAAGGAAGGCCTGATGACTCTACCCAGACGTACCCCTTCAGAAAGACCGGGTGACTGTACTCAGAGGTACCTCGGAAGGAAGGCCTGGTGACTGTACCCAGAGGTACGTCGGAAGGAAGGCCTGGTGACTGTACCTAGAGATAACTCGGAAGAAAGGAGTGGTGACTGTACCCAGGGTAACTCCCAAGGAAAGCCTGGTGACTGTAACCAGAGGTACCTCGGAAGGAAGGCCTGCTGACTGCAGCCAGAGTTACCTCCGAAGGAAGGCCTGGTGACTGTACCCAGAGGTAACTCGGAAGAAATGCCTGGTGACTCTAAACAGAGGTACCTCGGGAGGAATCCCTGGTGACTGTACCCAGAGGTACCTCAGAAGGAAGGCCTGGTGATTGTTCCTAGAGATACCTCCGAAAGGAAGGCCTGGTGACTGTACACAGAAGTACCTCGGAAGAAAGGCCTGGTGACTGTACCCAGAGCTAACTCAGAAGAAAGACCTCGTGACTGTACCCAGAGGTACCTCAGAAGGAAGGCCTGGTGATTGTGCCTAGAGGTACCTCGGAAGGAAGGCCTGGTGACTGTACCCAGAGGGACCTCAGAAATAAGCCCGGGTGCTGTACCCAGAGGTACCTCAGAAGGAAGGCCGTTGACTGTACCCAGAGGGACCTCGGAAGAAAGGCCTCCTGACTGTACCCAGAGGGAACTGAGAAAGAAGGCAGAGTGACTGTACCCAGAGGGACCTCAGAAGGAAGGCCTTTGACTGTACCCAGAGGTACCCCTGAAGGAACGCCTGGTGATTTTACCCATAGGTACCTCAGAAGGAACGACTGGAGACTGTAACCAGAGGTACCTCTTAAGAACGGCCTGGTGAGTGTATCCAGAGGTACCTCGGAAACTAGTCCTGATGACTGTACCCACAGGTACTTTGGAAGGAAGGCCTGGAGACTGTACCCAGACGTACCTCGGAAGAAAGGCCTGGTGACTGTAGTCAGAGGTACCTCGGAAGGAAGGCCTGGTGACTGTACCCAGGGGTACCTGGGAAGGAAGGCCTGGCGACTGTACACAGAAGCACCTCGGAAGAAAGGCCTGGTGACTGTACCCAGTGGTACCTCGGAAGGAAGGCCTAGTGACTGTACCCAGAGCTAACTCAGAAGGAGCGCCTGGTGATTGTACCCAGAGGTACTTGGGAAGGAAAGCCTGGTGGCTTAACTCAGAAGTGCCTCGGAAGGAAGGCCTGGTGACCGTACCCAGAGGTACCTCGAAAGAAATGCTTGGTGACGGTACTTAGAAGTACCTGGGAAGGAAGGACTGGTGACAGTACTCGGAGGTACCGCAGAAGGAAGGCCTGGTGACTGTACCCAGGGGTATCTCAGAAGGAAGGCCTGGTGACTGTACCCAGATGTAACTCGTAAGGAAGGCCTGGTGACTGTACCCAGAGGTACCTGAGAAGGAATGCCTGGTGACTGTACTCAGAGGTACCGCGGAAAAAAGGCCTGGTGAGTGTACCCAGAGGTACCTCGGAAGGATGGCCTGGTGACTATACCCAGAGGTACCTCCGAAGGAAGGACTGCTGACTGTACCCAGAGGTATCTCGGAGGGAGGGCATAGTGACTTTACCCAGAGGTACCTCGGAAGGAAGGTCCAGAGACTGTACCCAAAGGTACCTCGGAAGAAAGGCCCGGTGACTGTACCCAGAGGTATCTCAGAAGCAAGACCTGGTGACTGTACCCAGAGGTACCTCAGAAGGAATGCCTGGTGACTGTACTCAGAGGTACCGTGGAAAAAAGGCCTGGTGAGTGTACCCAGAGGTACCTCGGAAGGAAGGTCTGGTGACTCTACCCAGAGGTACCTTGGAAGGAAGGCCTGGTGACTACCCAGACGTACCTCCGAAGAAAGGCCTGGTGACTGTACTCAGAGGTACCCCAGAAGAAAAACCTCGTGACTGTACCCAGTGGTACCTCAGAAGGAAGGCATGATGACTGTACTCAGAGGTACCTCGGAAGGAAGGCCTGGTCACTGTACCCAGAGCTAACTCTGAAGGAATGCCTGGTGACTGTACCCAGAGTTACTTCGTGAGAAAGGCCTGGTGACTGTACCCAGAGGTACCTCAGAAGAAAGGCCTAGAGATTGTTCCCAGAGGGACCTCAGAAAGAAGGCCGTGTGACTGTACCCAGAGATACCTCTGAAGGAAGGCCTGTTGACTCTACCCGTACGTACTCAGAAGGAAAGCCTGGTGACTGTACCCGCAGGTACGTCGTAAGAAAGGTCTGGTGAGGGTACACAGACTTACCTCGGAAACAAGGGCTGGTGACTGTATCCAAAGGTACCTCAGAGGGAAGGTCTGGTGACTGTACCCAGAGGTAGATCGGAAGAAAAGCCTGGTGATTGTACCTAGAGGGACCTCAGAAATAAGCCCGGGTGCTGTACCCAGAGGTACCTCAGAAGGAAGGCCGTTGACTGTACCCAGAGGGTCCTCGGAAGAAAGGCTTTTCACTGTACCCAGAGGTACCTCTGAAGGAACGCCTGGTGACTGTACCCAGAGGGAACTGAGAAAAAAGGCAGGGTGACTGTACCCAGAGGTACCTCAGAAGGAAGGCCTTTCACTGTACCCAGAGGTACCTCTGAAGGAACGCCTGGTGACTGTACCCATAGGTACCTCAGAAGGAACGACTGGAGACTGCAACCAGAGGTACCTCGCAAAACGGCCTGGTGAGTGTACCCAGAGGTACCTCGGAAACTAGTCCTGATGACAGTACCAACAGGTACTTCGGAAGGAAGGCCTGGAGACTGTACCCAGACGTACCTCGGAAGAAAGGCCTGGTGACTGTAGTCAGAGGTACCTGGGAAGAAATGCCTGATGACACTACCCAGAGGTACCTCGGAAAGAAGCCCTGCTGACTGTACCCAGAGGTACCTGGAAAGGAAGTCCTGGTGACTGTACTCAGAGGTACCTCAGAAGAAATACCTCGTGACTGTACCCAGAGGTACCTGAGAAGGAAGGCCTGGTGACTGTACCCAGAGGTACCTCGGAAGGAAGGCCTGGTCACTGTACCCAGAGCTAATTCTGAAGGAATGCCTGGTGACTGTACCCAGAGGTACCTCGTAAGAAAGGCCTGGTGACTGTACCCAGAGGTACCTCAGAAGCAAGGCCTGGTGACTGTACCAAGAGGTAAGTCGTAGGAAAGGCGTGGTGAGTGTACCCAGGGTAATTCCCACGGAAAGCCTGGTGACTGTAACCAGAGTTACCTCGGGAGGAAGGCCTGGTGACTGTAACGAGAAGTTCCTCAGAAGAAAAGCCTGATGACTCTACCCAAACGTACCCCTTAATAAAGGCCGGATGACTGTACTCAGAGGTACCTCGGAAGGAAGGCCTGCCTACTCTACCCAGAGGGACCTCGGAAGGAAGGCCAGGTGACTGTACCCAGAGGTACCTGGAAAGGAAGGCCCGGTGATTGTACCCAGAGGTACCTCGGAAGGAAGGCCTGGTGACTGTACCCAGACGCACTTCGGAAGAAAGTCCTGGTGACTGTATTCAGAGGTACCTCGAAAGGAAGGCCTGGGGACTTTACCCAGGGATACCTTAGAAGGAATGCCTGGTTACTGTACCCAGATGTACCTCGGAAGGAAGGCCTGGTGACTGTACCCAGAGATACCTGGGAAGAAATGCCTGATGACACTACCCAGAGGTACCTCGGAAGGAAGCCCTGCTGACTGTACCCAGAGGTACCTGGAAAGGAAGGCCTGGTGACTGTCCTCAGAGGTACCTCAGAAGAAATACCTCGTGACTGTACCCAGACGTACCTGAGAAGGAAGGCCTGGTGACTGTACCTAGAGGTAACTCCGAAAGAGGCGTGGTGACTGTACCCAGGGTATCTCCCAAAGAAAGCCAGGTGACTGCAGCCAGAGGTACCTCGGAAGAAAGGCCTGCTGACTGTTCCGAGAAGTACCTCAGAAGGAAGGCCTGATGACTCTACCCAGACGTACCCCTTCAGAAAGACCGGGTGACTGTACTCAGAGGTACCTCGGAAGGAAGGCCTGGTGACTGTACCCAGAGGTACGTCGGAAGGCAGGCCTGGTGACTGTACCTAGAGATAACTCGGAAGAAAGGAGTGGTGACTGTACCCAGGGTAACTCCCAAGGAAAGCCTGGTGACTGTAACCAGAGGTACCTCGGAAGGAAGGCCTGCTGACTGTAGCCAGAGTTACCTCCGAAGGAAGGCCTGGTGACTGTACCCAGAGGTACCCCTGAAGGAACGCCTGGTGATTGTACCCATAGGTACCTCAGAAGGAACGACTGGAGAAATACTATCTCTCTATGTCTTAAGAACGGCCTGGTGAGTGTATCCAGAGGTACCTCGGAAACTAGTCCTGATGACTGTACCCACAGGTACTTCGGAAGGAAGGCCTGGAGACTGTACCCAGACGTACCTCGGAAGAAAGGCCTGGTGACTGTAGTCAGAGGTACCTCGGAAGGAAGGCCTGGTGACTGTACCCAGGGGTACCTCGGAAGGAAGGCCTGGCGACTGTACACAGAAGCACCTCGGAAGAAAGGCCTGGTGACTGTACCCAGAGGTACCTCGGAAGGAAGGCCTAGTGACTGTACCCAGAGCTAACTCAGAAGGAGCGCCTGGTGATTGTACCCAGAGGTACTTGGGAAGGAAAGCCTGGTGGCTTAACTCAGAAGTGCCTCGGAAGGAAGGCCTGGTGACCGTACCCAGAGGTACCTCGAAAGAAATGCTTGGTGACGGTACTTAGAAGTACCTGGGAAGGAAGGCCTGGTGACAGTACTCGGAGGTACCGCAGAAGGAAGGCCTGGTGACTGTACCCAGGGGTATCTCAGAAGGAAGGCCTGGTGACTGTACCCAGAGGTAACTCGTAAGGAAGGCCTGGTGACTGTACCCAGAGGTACCTGAGAAGGAATGCCTGGTGACTGTACTCAGAGGTACCGCGGAAAAAAGGCCTGGTGAGTGTACCCAGAGGTACCTCGGAAGGATGGCCTGGTGACTATACCCAGAGGTACCTCCGAAGGAAGGACTGCTGACTGTACCCAGAGGTATCTCGGAGGGAGGGCATAGTGACTTTACCCAGAGGTACCTCGGAAGGAAGGTCCAGAGACTGTACCCAAAGGTACCTCGGAAGAAAGGCCCGGTGACTGTACCCAGAGGTATCTCAGAAGCAAGACCTGGTGACTGTACCCAGAGGTACCTCAGAAGGAATGCCTGGTGACTGTACTCAGAGGTACCGTGGAAAAAAGGCCTGGTGAGTGTACCCAGAGGTACCTCGGAAGGAAGGTCTGGTGACTCTACCCAGAGGTACCTTGGAAGGAAGGCCTGGTGACTACCCAGACGTACCTCCGAAGAAAGGCCTGGTGACTGTACTCAGAGGTACCCCAGAAGAAAAACCTCGTGACTGTACCCAGTGGTACCTCAGAAGGAAGGCATGATGACTGTACTCAGAGGTACCTCGGAAGGAAGGCCTGGTCACTGTACCCAGAGCTAACTCTGAAGGAATGCCTGGTGACTGTACCCAGAGTTACTTCGTGAGAAAGGCCTGGTGACTGTAGTCAGAGGTACCTCGGAAGGAAGGCCTGGTGACTGTACCCAGGGGTACCTGGGAAGGAAGGCCTGGCGACTGTACACAGAAGCACCTCGGAAGAAATGCCTGGTGACTGTACCCAGTGGTACCTCGGAAGGAAGGCCTTTCACTGTACCCAGAGGTACCTCTGAAGGAACGCCTGGTGACTGTACCCAGAGGTACCTCAGAAGAAAGGCCTAGAGACTGTTCCCAGAGGGACCTCAGAAAGAAGGCCGTGTGACTGTACCCAGAGATACCTCTGAAGGAAGGCCTGTTGACTCTACCCGTACGTACTCAGAAGGAAAGCCTGGTGACTGTACCCGCAGGTACGTCGTAAGAAAGGTCTGGTGAGGGTACACAGACTTACCTCGGAAACAAGGGCTGGTGACTGTATCCAAAGGTACCTCAGAGGGAAGGTCTGGTGACTGTACCCAGAGGTAGATCGGAAGAAAAGCCTGGTGACTGTACCTAGAGGGACCTCAGAAATAATCCCGGGTGACTGTACCCAGAGGTACCTCAGAAGGAAGGGCGGTGACTGTACCCAGAGGTACCTCCTAAGAAAGGCCTGGTGACTGTACTCAGAGGGACCTCAGAAATAAGCCCGGGTGCTGTACCCAGAGGTACCTCAGAAGGAAGGCCGTTGACTGTACCCAGAGGGACCTCGGAAGAAAGGCCTGCTGACTGTACCCAGAGGGAACTGAGAAAAAAGGCAGGGTGACTGTACCCAGAGGTACCTCAGAAGGAAGGCCTTTCACTGTACCCAGAGGTACATCTGAAGGAACGCCTGGTGACTGTACCCAGAGGTACCTCAGAAGGAACGACTGGAGACTGTAACCAGAGGTACCTGGCAAAACGGCCTGGTGAGTGTACCCAGAGGTACCTCGGAAGGAAGGCCTGGTGACTGTACCCAGAGGTACCTGGGAAGAAATGCCTGATGACACTACCCAGAGTTACCTCGGAAAGAAGCCCTGCTGACTGTACCCAGAGGTACCTGGAAAGGAAGTCCTGGTGACTGTACTCAGAGGTACCTCAGAAGAAATACCTCGTGACTGTACCCAGAGGTACCTGAGAAGGAAGGCCTGGTGACTGTACCCAGAGGTACCTCGGAAGGAAGGCCTGGTCACTGTACCCAGAGCTAATTCTGAAGGAATGCCTGGTGACTGTACCCAGAGGTACCTCAGAAGGAACGACTGGAGACTGTAACCAGAGGTACCTGGCAAAACGGCCTGGTGAGTGTACCCAGAGGTACCTCGGAAGGAAGGCCTGGTGACTGTACCCAGAGGTACCTGGGAAGAAATGCCTGATGACACTACCCAGAGTTACCTCGGAAAGAAGCCCTGCTGACTGTACCCAGAGGTACCTGGAAAGGAAGTCCTGGTGACTGTACTCAGAGGTACCTCAGAAGAAATACCTCGTGACTGTACCCAGAGGTACCTGAGAAGGAAGGCCTGGTGACTGTACCCAGAGGTACCTCGGAAGGAAGGCCTGGTCACTGTACCCAGAGCTAATTCTGAAGGAATGCCTGGTGACTGTACCCAGAGGTACCTCGTAAGAAAGGCCTGGTGACTGTACCCAGAGGTACCTCAGAAGCAAGGCCTGGTGACTGTACCAAAAGGTAACTCGTAGGAAAGGCGTGGTGAGTGTACCCAGGGTAATTCCCACGGAAAGCCTGGTGACTGTAACCAGAGTTACCTCGGGAGGAAGGCCTGGTGACTGTAACGAGAAGTTCCTCAGAAGGAAAGCCTGATGACTCTACCCAAACGTACCCCTTAATAAAGGCCGGATGACTGTACTCAGAGGTACCTCGGAAGGAAGGCCTGCTGACTCTACCCAGAGGGACCTCGGAAGGAAGGCCAGGTGACTGTACCCAGAGGTACCTGGAAAGGAAGGCCCGGTGATTGTACCCAGAGGTACCTCGGAAGGAAGGACTGGTGACTGTACCCAAACGCACTTCGGAAGAAAGTCCTGGTGACTGTATTCAGAGGTACCTCGAAAGGAAGGCCTGGGGACTTTACCCAGGGATACCTTAGAAGGAATGCCTGGTTACTGTACCCAGATGTACCTCGGAAGGAAGGCCTGGTGACTGTGCCCAGAGATACCTGGGAAGAAATGCCTGATGACACTACCCAGAGGTACCTCGGAAGGAAGCCCTGCTGACTGTACCCAGAGGTACCTGGAAAGGAAGGCCTGGTGACTGTCCTCAGAGGTACCTCAGAAGAAATACCTCGTGACTGTACCCAGACGTACCTGAGAAGGAAGGCCTGGTGACTGTACCCAGGGGTACCTCGGAAGGAAGGCCTGGTGACTGTACCTAGAGGTAACTCCGAAAGAGGCGTGGTGACTATACCCAGGGTATCTCCCAAGGAAAGCCAGGTGACTGCAGCCAGAGGTACCTCGGAAGAAAGGCCTGCTGACTGTTCCGAAAAGTACCTCAGAAGGAAGGCCTGATGACTCTACCCAGACGTACCCCTTCAGAAAGGCCGGGTGACTGTACTCAGAGGTACCTCGGAAGGAAGGCCTGGTGACTGTACCCAGAGGTACGTCGGAAGGAAGGCCTGGTGACTGTACCTAGAGATAACTCGGAAGAAAGGAGTGGTGACTGTACCCAGGGTAACTCCCAAGGAAAGCCTGGTGACTGTAACCAGAGGTACCTCGGAAGGAAGGCCTGCTGACTGTAGCCAGAGTTACCTCCGAAGGAAGGCCTGGTGACTGTACCCAGAGGTAACTCGGAAGAAATGCCTGGTGACTCTAAACAGAGGTACCTCGGGAGGAATCCCTGGTGACTGTACCCAGAGGTACCTCAGAAGGAAGGCCTGGTGATTGTTCCTAGAGATACCTCCGAAAGGAAGGCCTGGTGACTGTACACAGAAGTACCTCGGAAGAAAGGCCTGGTGACTGTACCCAGAGCTAACTCAGAAGAAAGACCTCGTGACTGTACCCAGAGGTACCTCAGAAGGAAGGCCTGGTGATTGTACCTAGAGGTACCTCGGAAGGAAGGCCTGGTGACTGTACCCAGACGCACTTCGGAAGAAAGTCCTGGTGACTGTATTCAGAGGTACCTCGAAAGGAAGGCCTGGGGACTTTACCCAGGGATACCTTAGAAGGAATGCCTGGTTACTGTACACAGATGTACCTCGGAAGGAAGGCCTGGTGACTGTACCCAGAGATACCTGGGAAGAAATGCCTGATGACACTACCCAGAGGTACCTCGGAAGGAAGCCCTGCTGACTGTACCCAGAGGTACCTGGAAGGGAAGGCCTGGTGACTGTCCTCAGAGGTACCTCAGAAGAAATACCTCGTGACTGTACCCAGACGTACCTGAGAAGGAAGGCCTGGTGATTGTATCTAGAGGTACCTCGGAAGGAAGGCCTGGTGACTGTACCCAGAGGGACCTCGGAAGAAAGGCCTGCTGACTGTACCCAGAGGGAACTGAGAAAGAAGGCAGAGTGACTGTACCCAGAGGGACCTCAGAAGGAAGGCCTTTGACTGTACCCAGAGGTACCCCTGAAGGAACGCCTGGTGATTGTACCCATAGGAACCTCAGAAGGAACGACTGGAGAATGTAACCAGAGGTACCTCGTAAGAACGGCCTGGTGAGTGTACCCAGAGGTACCTCGGAAACTAGTCCTGATGACTGTACCCACAGGTACTTCGGAAGGAAGGCCTGGAGACTGTACCCAGACGTACCTCGGAAGAAAGGCCTGGTGACTGTAGTCAGAGGTACCTCGGAAGGAAGGCCTGGTGACTGTACCCAGGGGTACCTGGGAAGGAAGGCCTGGCGACTGTACACAGAAGCACCTCGGAAGAAATGCCTGGTGACTGTACCCAGTGGTACCTCGGAAGGAAGGCCTAGTGACTGTACCCAGAGCTAACTCAGAAGGAGCGCCTGGTGATTGTACCCAGAGGTACTTCGGAAGGAAAGCCTGGTGGCTTAACTCAGAAGTGCCTCGGAAGGAAGGCCTGGTGACCGTAACCAGAGGTACCTCGAAAGAAATGCTTGGTGACGGTACTTAGAAGTACCTGGGAAGGAAGGCCTGGTGACAGTACTCGGAGGTACCGCAGAAGGAAGGCCTGGTGACTGTACCCAGGGGTATCTCAGAAGGAAGGACTGGTGACTGTACCCAGAGGTAACTCGTAAGGAAGGCCTGGTGACTGTACCCAGAGGTACCTGAGAAGGAATGCCTGGTGACTGTACTCAGAGGTACCGCGGAAAAAAGGCCTGGTGAGTGTACCCAGAGGTACCTCGGAAGGATGGCCTGGTGACTATACCCAGAGGTACCTCCGAAGGAAGGACTGCTGACTGTACCCAGAGGTATCTCGGAGGGAGGGCATAGTGACTTTACCCAGAGGTACCTCGGAAGGAAGGTCCAGAGACTGTACCCAAAGGTACCTCGGAAGGAAGGCCCGGTGACTGTACCCAGAGGTATCTCAGAAGCAAGACCTGGTGACTGTACCCAGAGGTACCTCAGAAGGAATGCCTGGTGACTGTACTCAGAGGTACCGTGGAAAAAAGGCCTGGTAAGTGTACCCAGAGGTACCTCGGAAGGAAGGCCTGGTGACTCTACCCAGAGGTACCTTGGAAGGAAGGCCTGGTGACTACCCAGACGTACCTCCGAAGAAAGGCCTGGTGACTGTACTCAGAGGTACCCCAGAAGAAAAACCTCGTGACTGTACCCAGTGGTACCTCAGAAGGAAGGCATGATGACTGTACTCAGAGGTACCTCGGAAGGAATGCCTGGTGACTGTACCCAGAGTTACTTCGTGAGAAAGGCCTGGTGACTGTAGTCAGAGGTACCTCGGAAGGAAGGCCTGGTGACTGTACCCAGGGGTACCTGGGAAGGAAGGCCTGGCGACTGTACACAGAAGCACCTCGGAAGAAATGCCTGGTGACTGTACCCAGTGGTACCTCGGAAGGAAGGCCTTTCACTGTACCCAGAGGTACCTCTGAAGGAACGCCTGGTGACTGTACCCAGAGGTACCTCAGAAGAAAGGCCTAGAGACTGTTCCCAGAGGGACCTCAGAAAGAAGGCCGTGTGACTGTACCCAGAGATACCTCTGAAGGAAGGCCTGTTGACTCTACCCGTACGTACTCAGAAGGAAAGCCTGGTGACTGTACCCGCAGGTACGTCGTAAGAAAGGTCTGGTGAGGGTACACAGACTTACCTCGGAAACAAGGGCTGGTGACTGTATCCAAAGGTACCTCAGAGGGAAGGTCTGGTGACTGTACCCAGAGGTAGATCGGAAGAAAAGCCTGGTGACTGTACCTAGAGGGACCTCAGAAATAATCCCGGGTGACTGTACCCAGAGGTACCTCAGAAGGAAGGGCGGTGACTGTACCCAGAGGTACCTCCTAAGAAAGGCCTGGTGACTGTACCCAGAGGGACCTCAGAAATAAGCCCGGGTGCTGTACCCAGAGGTACCTCAGAAGGAAGGCCGTTGACTGTACCCAGAGGGACCTCGGAAGAAAGGCCTGCTGACTGTACCCAGAGGGAACTGAGAAAAAAGGCAGGGTGACTGTACCCAGAGGTACCTCAGAAGGAAGGCCTTTCACTGTACCCAGAGGTACCTCTGAAGGAACGCCTGGTGACTGTACCCAGAGGTACCTCAGAAGGAACGACTGGAGACTGTAACCAGAGGTACCTCGCAAAACGGCCTGGTGAGTGTACCCAGAGGTACCTCGGAAACTAGTCCTGATGACAGTACCAACAGGTACTTCGGAAGGAAGGCCTGGAGACTGTACCCAGACGTACCTCGGAAGAAAGGCCTGGTGACTGTAGTCAGAAGTACCTCGGAAGGAAGGCCTGGTGACTGTACCCAGGGGTACCTGGGAAGGAAGGCCTGGCGACTGTACACAGAAGCACCTCGGAAGAAATGCCTGGTGACTGTACCCAGTGGTACCTCGGAAGGAAGGCCTAGTGACTGTACCCAGAGCTAACTCAGAAGGAGCGCCTGGTGATTGTACCCAGAGGTACTTCGGAAGGAAAGCCTGGTGGCTTAACACAGAAGTGCCTCGGAAGGAAGGCCTGGTGACCGTAACCAGAGGTACCTCGAAAGAAATGCTTGGTGACGGTACTTAGAAGTACCTGGGAAGGAAGGCCTGGTGACAGTACTCGGAGGTACCGCAGAAGGAAGGCCTGGTGACTGTACCCAGGGGTGTCTCAGAAGGAAGGCCTGGTGACTGTACCCAGAGGTAACTCGTAAGGAAGGCCTGGTGACTCTACCCAGAGGGACCTCGGAAGGAAGGCCAGGTGACTGTACCCAGAGGTACCTGGAAAGGAAGGCCCGGTGATTGTACCCAGAGGTACCTCGGAAGGAAGGCCAGGTGACTGTACCCAGAGGTACCTCGGAAGGAAGGCCTGCTGACTCTACCCAGAGGGACCTCGGAAGGAAGGCCAGGTGACTGTACCCAGAGGTACCTGGAAAGGAAGGCCCGGTGATTGTACCCAGAGGTACCTCGGAAGGAAGGCCTGGTGACTGTACCCAGACGCACTTCGGAAGAAAGTCCTGGTGACTGTATTCAGAGCTACCTCGGAAGGAAGGCCTGGGGACTTTACCCAGGGATACCTTAGAAGGAATGCCTGGTTACTGTACCCAGATGTACCTCGGAAGGAAGGCCTGGTGACTGTACCCAGAGGTACCTCAGAAGCAAGGCCTGGTGACTGTACCAAAAGGTAACTCGTAGGAAAGGCGTGGTGAGTGTACCCAGGGTAATTCCCACGGAAAGCCTGGTGACTGTAACCAGAGTTACCTCGGGAGGAAGGCCTGTTGACTGTAACGAGAAGTGCCTCAGAAGGAAAGCCTGATGACTCTACCCAAACGTACCCCTTAATAAAGGCCGGATGACTGTACTCAGAGGTACCTCGGAAGGAAGGCCTGCTGACTCTACCCAGAGGGACCTCGGAAGGAAGGCCAGGTGACTGTACCCAGAGGTACCTGGAAAGGAAGGCCCGGTGATTGTACCCAGAGGTACCTCGGAAGGAAGGACTGGTGACTGTACCCAAACGCACTTCGGAAGAAAGTCCTGGTGACTGTATTCAGAGGTACCTCGAAAGGAAGGCCTGGGGACTTTACCCAGGGATACCTTAGAAGGAATGCCTGGTTACTGTACCCAGATGTACCTCGGAAGGAAGGCCTGGTGACTGTACCCAGAGATACCTGGGAAGAAATGCCTGATGACACTACCCAGAGGTACCTCGGAAGGAAGCCCTGCTGACTGTACCCAGAGGTACCTGGAAAGGAAGGCCTGGTGACTGTCCTCAGAGGTACCTCAGAAGAAATACCTCGTGACTGTACCCAGACGTACCTGAGAAGGAAGGCCTGGTGACTGTACCCAGGGGTACCTCGGAAGGAAGGCCTGGTGACTGTACCTAGAGGTAACTCCGAAAGAGGCGTGGTGACTATACCCAGGGTATCTCCCAAGGAAAGCCAGGTGACTGCAGCCAGAGGTACCTCGGAAGAAAGGCCTGCTGACTGTTCCGAAAAGTACCTCAGAAGGAAGGCCTGATGACTCTACCCAGACGTACCCCTTCAGAAAGGCCGGGTGACTGTACTCAGAGGTACCTCGGAAGGAAGGCCTGGTGACTGTACCCAGAGGTACGTCGGAAGGAAGGCCTGGTGACTGTACCTAGAGATAACTCGGAAGAAAGGAGTGGTGACTGTACCCAGGGTAACTCCCAAGGAAAGCCTGGTGACTGTAACCAGAGGTACCTCGGAAGGAAGGCCTGCTGACTGTAGCCAGAGTTACCTCCGAAGGAAGGCCTGGTGACTGTACCCAGAGGTAACTCGGAAGAAATGCCTGGTGACTCTAAACAGAGGTACCTCGGGAGGAATCCCTGGTGACTGTACCCAGAGGTACCTCAGAAGGAAGGCCTGGTGATTGTTCCTAGAGATACCTCCGAAAGGAAGGCCTGGTGACTGTACACAGAAGTACCTCGGAAGAAAGGCCTGGTGACTGTACCCAGAGCTAACTCAGAAGAAAGACCTCGTGACTGTACCCAGAGGTACCTCAGAAGGAAGGCCTGGTGATTGTACCTAGAGGTACCTCGGAAGGAAGGCCTGGTGACTGTACCCAGAGGGACCTCAGAAATAAGCCCGGGTGCTGTACCCAGAGGTACCTCAGAAGGAAGGCCGTTGACTGTACCCAGAGGGACCTCGGAAGAAAGGCCTGCTGACTGTACCCAGAGGGAACTGAGAAAGAAGGCAGAGTGACTGTACCCAGAGGGACCTCAGAAGGAAGGCCTTTGACTGTACCCAGAGGTACCCCTGAAGGAACGCCTGGTGATTGTACCCATAGGTACCTCAGAAGGAACGACTGGAGAATGTAACCAGAGGTACCTCGTAAGAACGGCCTGGTGAGTGTACCCAGAGGTACCTCGGAAACTAGTCCTGATGACTGTACCCACAGGTACTTCGGAAGGAAGGCCTGGAGACTGTACCCAGACGTACCTCGGAAGAAAGGCCTGGTGACTGTAGTCAGAGGTACCTCGGAAGGAAGGCCTGGTGACTGTACCCAGGGGTACCTGGGAAGGAAGGCCTGGCGACTGTACACAGAAGCACCTCGGAAGAAATGCCTGGTGACTGTACCCAGTGGTACCTCGGAAGGAAGGCCTAGTGACTGTACCCAGAGCTAACTCAGAAGGAGCGCCTGGTGATTGTACCCAGAGGTACTTCGGAAGGAAAGCCTGGTGGCTTAACTCAGAAGTGCCTCGGAAGGAAGGCCTGGTGACCGTAACCAGAGGTACCTCGAAAGAAATGCTTGGTGACGGTACTTAGAAGTACCTGGGAAGGAAGGCCTGGTGACAGTACTCGGAGGTACCGCAGAAGGAAGGCCTGGTGACTGTACCCAGGGGTATCTCAGAAGGAAGGACTGGTGACTGTACCCAGAGGTAACTCGTAAGGAAGGCCTGGTGACTGTACCCAGAGGTACCTGAGAAGGAATGCCTGGTGACTGTACTCAGAGGTACCGCGGAAAAAAGGCCTGGTGAGTGTACCCAGAGGTACCTCGGAAGGATGGCCTGGTGACTATACCCAGAGGTACCTCCGAAGGAAGGACTGCTGACTGTACCCAGAGGTATCTCGGAGGGAGGGCATAGTGACTTTACCCAGAGGTACCTCGGAAGGAAGGTCCAGAGACTGTACCCAAAGGTACCTCGGAAGGAAGGCCCGGTGACTGTACCCAGAGGTATCTCAGAAGCAAGACCTGGTGACTGTACCCAGAGGTACCTCAGAAGGAATGCCTGGTGACTGTACTCAGAGGTACCGTGGAAAAAAGGCCTGGTAAGTGTACCCAGAGGTACCTCGGAAGGAAGGCCTGGTGACTCTACCCAGAGGTACCTTGGAAGGAAGGCCTGGTGACTACCCAGACGTACCTCCGAAGAAAGGCCTGGTGACTGTACTCAGAGGTACCCCAGAAGAAAAACCTCGTGACTGTACCCAGTGGTACCTCAGAAGGAAGGCATGATGACTGTACTCAGAGGTACCTCGGAAGGAATGCCTGGTGACTGTACCCAGAGTTACTTCGTGAGAAAGGCCTGGTGACTGTAGTCAGAGGTACCTCGGAAGGAAGGCCTGGTGACTGTACCCAGGGGTACCTGGGAAGGAAGGCCTGGCGACTGTACACAGAAGCACCTCGGAAGAAATGCCTGGTGACTGTACCCAGTGGTACCTCGGAAGGAAGGCCTTTCACTGTACCCAGAGGTACCTCTGAAGGAACGCCTGGTGACTGTACCCAGAGGTACCTCAGAAGAAAGGCCTAGAGACTGTTCCCAGAGGGACCTCAGAAAGAAGGCCGTGTGACTGTACCCAGAGATACCTCTGAAGGAAGGCCTGTTGACTCTACCCGTACGTACTCAGAAGGAAAGCCTGGTGACTGTACCCGCAGGTACGTCGTAAGAAAGGTCTGGTGAGGGTACACAGACTTACCTCGGAAACAAGGGCTGGTGACTGTATCCAAAGGTACCTCAGAGGGAAGGTCTGGTGACTGTACCCAGAGGTAGATCGGAAGAAAAGCCTGGTGACTGTACCTAGAGGGACCTCAGAAATAATCCCGGGTGACTGTACCCAGAGGTACCTCAGAAGGAAGGGCGGTGACTGTACCCAGAGGTACCTCCTAAGAAAGGCCTGGTGACTGTACCCAGAGGGACCTCAGAAATAAGCCCGGGTGCTGTACCCAGAGGTACCTCAGAAGGAAGGCCGTTGACTGTACCCAGAGGGACCTCGGAAGAAAGGCCTGCTGACTGTACCCAGAGGGAACTGAGAAAAAAGGCAGGGTGACTGTACCCAGAGGTACCTCAGAAGGAAGGCCTTTCACTGTACCCAGAGGTACCTCTGAAGGAACGCCTGGTGACTGTACCCAGAGGTACCTCAGAAGGAACGACTGGAGACTGTAACCAGAGGTACCTCGCAAAACGGCCTGGTGAGTGTACCCAGAGGTACCTCGGAAACTAGTCCTGATGACAGTACCAACAGGTACTTCGGAAGGAAGGCCTGGAGACTGTACCCAGACGTACCTCGGAAGAAAGGCCTGGTGACTGTAGTCAGAAGTACCTCGGAAGGAAGGCCTGGTGACTGTACCCAGGGGTACCTGGGAAGGAAGGCCTGGCGACTGTACACAGAAGCACCTCGGAAGAAATGCCTGGTGACTGTACCCAGTGGTACCTCGGAAGGAAGGCCTAGTGACTGTACCCAGAGGTAACTCAGAAGGAGCGCCTGGTGATTGTACCCAGAGGTACTTCGGAAGGAAAGCCTGGTGGCTTAACTCAGAAGTGCCTCGGAAGGAAGGCCTGGTGACCGTAACCAGAGGTACCTCGAAAGAAATGCTTGGTGACGGTACTTAGAAGTACCTGGGAAGGAAGGCCTGGTGACAGTACTCGGAGGTACCGCAGAAGGAAGGCCTGGTGACTGTACCCAGGGGTGTCTCAGAAGGAAGGCCTGGTGACTGTACCCAGAGGTAACTCGTAAGGAAGGCCTGGTGACTCTACCCAGAGGGACCTCGGAAGGAAGGCCAGGTGACTGTACCCAGAGGTACCTGGAAAGGAAGGCCCGGTGATTGTACCCAGAGGTACCTCGGAAGGAAGGCCAGGTGACTGTACCCAGAGGTACCTCGGAAGGAAGGCCTGCTGACTCTACCCAGAGGGACCTCGGAAGGAAGGCCAGGTGACTGTACCCAGAGGTACCTGGAAAGGAAGGCCCGGTGATTGTACCCAGAGGTACCTCGGAAGGAAGGCCTGGTGACTGTACCCAGACGCACTTCGGAAGAAAGTCCTGGTGACTGTATTCAGAGCTACCTCGGAAGGAAGGCCTGGGGACTTTACCCAGGGATACCTTAGAAGGAATGCCTGGTTACTGTACCCAGATGTACCTCGGAAGGAAGGCCTGGTGACTGTACCCAGAGATACCTGGGAAGAAATGCCTGATGACACTACCCAGAGGTACCTCGGAAGGAAGCCCTGCTGACTGTACCCAGAGGTACCTGGAAAGGAAGGCCTGGTGACTGTCCTCAGAGGTACCTCAGAAGAAATACCTCGTGACTGTACCCAGACGTACCTGAGAAGGAAGGCCTGGTGACTGTACCCAGGGGTACCTCGGAACGAAGGCCTGGTGACTGTACCTAGAGGTAACTCCGAAAGAGGCGTGGTGACTGTACCCAGGGTATCTCCCAAGGAAAGCCAGGTGACTGCAGCCAGAGGTACCTCGGAAGAAAGGCCTGCTGACTGTTCCGAGAAGTACCTCAGAAGGAAGGCCTGATGACTCTACCCAGACGTACCCCTTCAGAAAGGCCGGGTGACTGTACTCAGAGGTACCTCGGAAGGAAGGCCTGGTGACTGTACCCAGAGGTACGTCGGAAGGAAGGCCTGGTGACTGTACCTAGAGATAACTCGGAAGAAAGGAGTGGTGACTGTACCCAGGGTAACTCCCAAGGAAAGCCTGGTGACTGTAACCAGAGGTACCTCGGAAGGAAGGCCTGCTGACTGTAGCCAGAGTTACCTCCGAAGGAAGGCCTGGTGACTGTACCCAGAGGTAACTCGGAAGAAATGCCTGGTGACTCTAAACAGAGGTACCTCGGGAGGAATCCCTGGTGACTGTACCCAGAGGTACCTCAGAAGGAAGGCCTGGTGATTGTTCCTAGAGATACCTCCGAAAGGAAGGCCTGGTGACTGTACACAGAAGTACCTCGGAAGAAAGGCCTGGTGACTGTACCCAGAGCTAACTCAGAAGAAAGACCTCGTGACTGTACCCAGAGGTACCTCAGAAGGAAGGCCTGGTGATTGTACCTAGAGGTACCTCGGAAGGAAGGCCTGGTGACTGTACCCAGAGGGACCTCAGAAATAAGCCCGGGTGCTGTACCCAGAGGTACCTCAGAAGGAAGGCCGTTGACTGTACCCAGAGGTACCTGAGAAGAAAGGCCTGCTGACTGTACCCAGAGGGAACTGAGAAAGAAGGCAGAGTGACTGTACCCAGAGGGACCTCAGAAGGAAGGCCTTTGACTGTACCCAGAGGTACCCCTGAAGGAACGCCTGGTAATTGTACCCATAGGTACCTCAGAAGGAACGACTGGAGACTGTAACCAGAGGTACCTCGTAAGAACGGCCTGGTGAGTGTACCCAGAGGTACCTCGGAAACTAGTCAAGATGACTGTACCCACAGGTACTTCGGAAGGAAGGCCTGGAGACTGTACCCAGACGTACCTCGGAAGAAAGGCCTGGTGACTGTAGTCAGAGGTACCTCGGAAGGAAGGCCTGGTGACTGTACCCAGTGGTACCTGGGAAGGAAGGCCTGGCGACTGTACACAGAAGCACCTCGGAAGGAAGGCCTGGCGACTGTACACAGAAGTACCTCAGAAGAAAGTCCTGGTGACTGTACCCAGAGGGAACTGAGAAAGAAGGCCGGGTAACTGTACCCAGAGTTACCTGAGAAAGAAGGCCTTTGACTGTACCCAGAGGTACCTCTGAAGGAACGCCTGGTGACTGTACCCAAAGGTATCTCAGAAGGAAAGCCTGGTGACTGTACGCAGAGGTACCTCAGAAGGATGGCCTGGTGAGTCTACCCAGAGGTACCTCGGAAACAAAGCCTGATGACTGTACTCAGAGGTACCTCGGAAGGAAGGCCTGGGGACTATACCCAGAGGTACATCGGAAGGAAGGCCTGGTGACCATTCCCAGAGGTACCTCGGAAGGAAGGCCTGGTGACCGTACCCAGACGTACCTTGGAAGAAAGGCCTGGTGACTGTACCCAGAAGTACCTCGGAAGGAAGCCCTGGTAACTATACCTAGACGTATCTCTGAAGAAAGGCCTGGTGACTGTATTAAGAGTGGCCACGGAAGGAAGGCCTGGTTACTGTACCCAGAGGTACCTGAGAAGGAAGGCCTGGTGGGTGTACCCACAGGAACCTCAGATGGAAGGCCTGGTGACTGTACCCAGCGGTACCTCAGAATGAAAACCTGGTGATTGTACCCAGAGTTCCCTCTTAAGAAATGCCTGGTGACTGTACACAGAGATACCTCGGAAGGAAGAGCTGGTGACTGTACCCGGCGATATTTCAGAAGAAAGACCTGGTGACTGTACCAAGAAGCACCTCAGAAGAAAGGCATGCTGACTACACCCAGAGGTACTTCGGAAGGAAAGTCTGGTGACTGTACCCACAGGTATCTCGGAAGGAAGGCCTGGGGATTGTACCCAGAGGTACATCGGAAGGAAGGCCTGTTGAGCGTACCCAGAGATACCTCGGAAGGAAGGCTTGGTGACAGCACTCAGAGGTACCTGGGAAGGAAGGCCTGGTGACTGTACTCCGAGGTACCGCAGAAGGAATGCCTGGTGACAGTACCCAGACGTACCTCGGAAGAAAGTCCTGGTGAGTGTACTCAGAGGTACCTCGGAGGGAAGGTCTTGTGACTGTACCCAGAGTTACGTCGGAAGGAAGGCCTGGTGACTGCACCGAGAGGTTCCTCGGAAGGAAGGCCTGGTGAGTGTACCCAGACGCACCTCGGAAGAAAGTCTTGGTGACTGTACTCAGAGGTACCGCGGAAGGAAGGCCTGGGGACTTTACCCAGAGATAACTTAGAAGGAATGCCTGGTGACTGTACACAGATGTACCTCGGAAGGAAGGCCTGGTGACCGCGCCCAGAGGTACGTCGGAAGGAAGGTCTGGGGACCGTACCCAGAGGGACCTCGGAAGAAATGCTTGGTGACGGTACTCAGAAGTACCTGGGAAGGAATTCCTGGTGACTGTACTCGGAGGTACCGCAGAAGGAAGCCCTGTTGACTGTACCCAGAGGTATCTCAGAAGGAAGGCATGGTGACTGTACCCAGAGGTACCTCGGAAGGAAGGCCTGGTGACTGTACCCAGAGGTACCTCAGAAGGAATGCCTGGTGACTGTACTCAGAGGTACCGCGGAAAAAGGTCTGGTGAGTGTACCCAGATGTACCTCGGAAGGATGGTCTGGTGACTATACCCGGAGGTACCTCCGAAGGAAGGCCTGGTGACTGTACTCAGAGGTACCTCAGAAGAAATACCTCGTGACTGTACCCAGAGGTACCTCGGAAGAAAGGCCTGGTAACTGTACCTAGAGATAACTCGGAAGAAAGGAGTGGTGACTGTACCCAGGGTAACTCCCAAGGAAAGCCTGGTGACTGTAACCAGAGGTACCTCGGAAGGAAGGCCTGCTGACTGTAGCCAGAGTTACCTCCGAAGGAAGGCCTGGTGACTGTACCCAGAGGTAACTCGGAAGAAATGCCTGGTGACTCTAAACAGAGGTACCTCGGGAGGAATCCCTGGTGACTGTACCCAGAGGTACCTCAGAAGGAAGGCCTGGTGATTGTTCCTAGAGATACCTCCGAAAGGAAGGCCTGGTGACTGTACACAGAAGTACCTCGGAAGAAAGGCCTGGTGACTGTACCCAGAGCTAACTCAGAAGAAAGACCTCGTGACTGTACCCAGAGGTACCTCAGAAGGAAGGCCTGGTGATTGTACCTAGAGGTACCTCGGAAGGAAGGCCTGGTGACTGTACCCAGAGGGACCTCAGAAACAAGCCCGGGTGCTGTACCCAGAGGTACCTCAGAAGGAAGGCCGTTGACTGTACCCAGAGGGACCTCGGAAGAAAGGCCTGCTGACTGTACCCAGAGGGAACTGAGAAAGAAGGCAGGGTGACTGTACCGAGGTACCTTAGAAGGAAGGCCTTTGACTGTACCCAGAGGTACCTCTGAAGGAACGCCTGGTGACTGTACCCAGAGGTACCTCGTAAGAACGGCCTGGTGAGTGTACCCAGAGGTACCTCGGAAACTAGTCCTGATGACTGTACCCACAGGTACTTCGGAAGGAAGGCCTGGAGACTGTACCCAGACGTACCTCGGAAGAAAGGACTGGTGACTGTAGTCAGAGATACCTCAGAAGGAAGGCCTGGTGACTGTACCCAGGGGTAGCTCGGAAGGAAAGCCTGGCGACTGTACACAGAAGAACCTCAGAAGAAAGTCCTGGTGACTGTACCCAGAGGTACCTCGGAAGGAAGGCCTAGTGACTGTACCCAGAGTTACCTCGAAACAAATGCTTGGTGACGGTACTTGGAAGTACCTGGGAAGGAAGGCCTGGTGACAGTACTCCGAGGTACCGCAGAAGGAAGGCCCGGTGACTGTACCCAGAGGTATCTCAGAAGCAAGACCTGGTGACTCTACACAGAGGTACCTCAGAAGGAAGGCCGGGTGACTGTACACAGAGGCACCACGGAAGGAAGGCCTGGTGACTCTACCCAGAGGTACCTTGGAAGAAAGGCCTGGTGACTACCCAGACGTACCTCCGAATAAAGGCCTGGTGACTGTACTCAGAGGTACCCCAGAAGAAAAACCTCGTGACTGTACCCAGTGGTACCTCAGAAGGAAGGCATGATGACTGTACCCAGAGGTACCTCGGAAGGAAGGCCTGGTCACTGTACCCAGAGCTAACTCTGAAGGAATGCCTGGTGACTGTACCCAGAGGTACCTCGTGAGAAAGGCCTGGTGACTGTACCCAGAGGTACCTCAGAAGAAAGGCCTAGAGACTGTTCCCAGAGGGACCTCAGAAAGAAGGCCGTGTGACTGTACCCAGAGATACCTCTGAAGGAAAGCCTGTTGACTCTACCCATAGGTACCTCAGAAGGAAAACCTGGTGACTGTACCCGCAGGTACCTCGTAAGAAAGGTCTGGTGAGGGTACACAGACTTACCTCGGAAACAAGGGCTGGTGACTGTATCCAAAGGTACCTCAGAGGGAAGGTCTGGTGACTGTACCCAGAGGTAGATCGGAAGAAAAGCCTGGTGACTGTACCTAGAGGGACCTCAGAAATAATCCCGGGTGACTGTACCCAGAGGTACCTCAGAAGGAAGGGCGGTGACTGTACCCAGAGGTACCTCCTAAGAAAGGCCTGGTGACTGTACCCAGAGAGACCTCAGAAATAAGCCCGGGTGCTGTACCCAGAGGTACCTCAGAAGGAAGGCCGTTGACTGTACCCAGAGGGACCTCGGAAGAAAGGCCTGCTGACTGTACCCAGAGGGACCTCAGAAATAAGCCCGGGTGCTGTACCCAGAGGTACCTCAGAAGGAAGGCCGTTGACTGTACCCAGAGGGACCTCAGAAGAAAGGCCTGGTGACTGTACCCAGAGGGAACTGAGAAAGAAGGCAGAGTGACTGTACCCAGAGGGACCTCAGAAGGAAGGCCTTTGACTGTACCCAGAGGTACCCCTGAAGGAACGCCTGGTGATTGTACCCATAGGTACCTCAGAAGGAACGACTGGAGACTGTAACCAGAGGTACCTCGTAAGAACGGCCTGGTGAGTGTACCCAGAGGTACCTCGGAAACTAGTCCTGATGACTGTACCCACAGGTACTTCGGAAGGAAGGCCTGGAGACTGTACCCAGAGGTACCTGAGAAAGAAGGCCTTTGAGTGTACCCAGAGGTACCTCTGAACGAACGCCTGGTGACTGTACCCAAAGGTATCTCAGAAGGAAAGCCTGGTGACTGTACGCAGAGGTACCTCAGAAGGATGGCCTGGTGAGTCTACCCAGAGGTACCTTAGAAGGAAGGCGTGGTGACTCTACCCGGAGGTACCTCGGAAACAAAGCCTGATGACTGTACTCAGAGGTACCTCGGAAGGAAGGCCTGGGGACTATACCCAGAGGTACATCGGAAGGAAGGCCTGGTGACCATTCCCAGAGGTACCTCGGAAGGAAGGCCTGGTGACCGTACCCAGACTTACCTTGGAAGAAAGGCCTGGTGACTGTACCCAGAAGTACCTCGGAAGGAAGGCCTGGTAACTATACCCAGACGTATCTCTGAAGAAAGGCCTGGTGACTGTATTAAGAGTGGCCACGGAAGGAAGGCCTGGTTACTGTACCCAGAGTTACCTGAGAAGGAAGGCCTGGTGGGTGTACCCACAGGAACCTCAGATGGAAGGCCTGGTGACTGTACCCAGCGGTACCTCAGAATGAAAACCTGGTGATTGTACCCAGAGTTCCCTCTTAAGAAATGCCTGGTGACTGTACACAGAGATACCTCGGAAGGAACAGCTGGTGACTGTACCCGGCGATATTTCAGAAGAAAGACCTGGTGACTGTACCAAGAAGCACCTCAGAAGAAAGGCATGGTGACTATACCCAGAGGTACTTCGGAAGGAATGCCTGGTGACTGTACCCACAGGTACCTCGGAAGGAAGGCCTGGGGATTGTACCCAGAGGTACATCGGAAGGAAGGCCTGTTGAGCGTACCCAGAGATACCTCGGAAGGAAGGCTTGGTGACAGCACTCAGAGGTACCTGGGAAGGAAGGCCTGGTGACTGTACTCCGAGGTACCGCAGAAGGAATGCCTGGTGACAGTACCCAGACGTACCTCGGAAGAAAGTCCTGGTGAGTGTACTCAGAGGTACCTCGGAGGGAAGGTCTTGTGACTGTACCCAGAGTTACGTCGGAAGGAAGGCCTGGTGACTGCACCGAGAGGTTCCTCGGAAGGAAGGCCTGGTGAGTGTACCCAGACGCACCTCGGAAGAAAGTTCTGGTGACTGTACTCAGAGGTGCCGCAGAAGGAAGGCCTGGGGACTTTACCCAGAGATAACTTAGAAGGAATGCCTGGTGACTGTACACAGATGTACCTCGGAAGGAAGGCCTCGTGACCGCGCCCAGAGGTACGTCGGAAGGAAGGTCTGGGGACCGTACCCAGAGGGACCTCGGAAGAAATGCTTGGTGACGGTACTCAGAAGTACCTGGGAAGGAAGGCCTGGTGACTGTACTCGGAAGTACCGCAGAAGGAAGCCCTGTTGACTGTACCCAGAGGTATCTCAGAAGGAAGGCATGGTGACTGTACCCAGAGGTACCTCGGAAGGAAGGCCTGGTGACTGTACCCAGAGGTACCTCAGAAGGAATGCCTGGTGACTGTACTCAGAGGTACCGCGGAAAAAGGTCTGGTGAGTGTACCCAGATGTACCTCGGAAGGATGGTCTGGTGACTATACCCGGAGGTACTTCCGAAGGAAGGCCTGGTGACTGTACTCAGAGGTACCTCAGAAGAAATACCTCGTGACTGTTCCCAGAAGTACCTGAGAAGGAAGGCCTGGTGACTGTACCCAGGGGAACCTCGGAACGAAGGCCTGGTGACTGTACCTAGAGGTAAGTCCGAATGAGGCGTGGTGACTGTACCTAGGGCATCTCCCAAGGAAAGCCAGGTGACTGCAGCCAGAGGTACCTCGAAAGAAAGGCCTGCTGACTGTTTCGAGAAGTACCTCAGAAGGAAGGCCTGATGACTCTACCCAGACGTACCCCTTCAGAAAGGCCGGGTGACTGTACTCAGAGGTACCTCGGAAGGAAGGCCTGGTGACTGTACCCAGAGGTACGTCGGAAGGAAGGCCTGGTGACTGTACCTAGAGATAACTCGGAAGAAAGGAGTGGTGACTGTACCCAGGGTAACTCCCAAGGAAAGCCTGGTGACTGTAACCAGAGGTACCTCGGAAGGAAGGCCTGCTGACTGTAGCCAGAGTTACCTCCGAAGGAAGGCCTGGGGACTGTACCCAGAGGTAACTCGGAAGAAATGCCTGGTGACTCTAAACAGAGGTACCTCGGGAGGAATCCCTGGTGACTGTACCCAGAGGTACCTCAGAAGGAAGGCCTGGTGATTGTTCCTAGAGATACCTCCGAAAGGAAGGCCTGGTGACTGTACACAGAAGTACCTCGGAAGAAAGGCCTGGTGACTGTACCCAGAGCTAACTCAGAAGAAAGACCTCGTGACTGTACCCAGAGGTACCTCAGAAGGAAGGCCTGGTGATTGTACCTAGAGGTACCTCGGAAGGAAGGCCTGGTGACTGTACCCAGAGGGACCTCAGAAACAAGCCCGGGTGCTGTACCCAGAGGTACCTCAGAAGGAAGGCCGTTGACTGTACCCAGAGGGACCTCGGAAGAAAGGCCTGCTGACTGTACCCAGAGGGAACTGAGAAAAAAGGCAGGGTGACTGTACCGAGGTACCTTAGAAGGAAGGCCTTTGACTGTACCCAGAGGTACCTCTGAAGGAACGCCTGGTGAGTGTAACCAGAGGTACCTCGTAAGAACGGCCTGGTGAGTGTACCCAGAGGTACCTCGGAAACTAGTCCTGATGACTGTACCCACAGGTACTTCGGAAGGAAGGCCTGGAGACTGTACCCAGACGTACCTCGGAAGAAAGGCCTGGTGACTGTAGTCAGAGATACCTCAGAAGGAAGGCCTGGTGACTGTACCCAGGGGTAGCTCGGAAGGAAAGCCTGGCGACTGTACACAGAAGAACCTCAGAAGAAAGTCCTGGTGACTGTACCCAGAGGTACCTCGGAAGGAAGGCCTAGTGACTGTACCCAGAGTTACCTCGAAACAAATGCTTGGTGACGGTACTTGGAAGTACCTGGGAAGGAAGGCCTGGTGACAGTACTCCGAGGTACCGTAGAAGGAAGGCCCGGTGACTGTACCCAGAGGTATCTCAGAAGCAAGACCTGGTGACTCTACACAGAGGTACCTCAGAAGGAAGGCCGGGTGACTGTACACAGAGGCACCACGGAAGGAAGGCCTGGTGACTCTACCCAGAGGTACCTTGGAAGAAAGGCCTGGTGACTACCCAGACGTACCTCCGAATAAAGGCCTGGTGACTGTACTCAGAGGTACCCCAGAAGAAAAACCTCGTGACTGTACCCAGTGGTACCTCAGAAGGAAGGCATGATGACTGTACCCAGAGGTACCTCGGAAGGAAGGCCTGGTCACTGTACCCAGAGCTAACTCTGAAGGAATGCCTGGTGACTGTACCCAGAGGTACCTCGTGAGAAAGGCCTGGTGACTGTACCCAGAGGTACCTCAGAAGAAAGGCCTAGAGACTGTTCCCAGAGGGACCTCAGAAAGAAGGCCGTGTGACTGTACCCAGAGATACCTCTGAAGGAAAGCCTGTTGACTCTACCCATAGGTACCTCAGAAGGAAAACCTGGTGACTGTACCCGCAGGTACGTCGTAAGAAAGGTCTGGTGAGGGTACACAGACTTACCTCGGAAACAAGGGCTGGTGACTGTATCCAAAGGTACCTCAGAGGGAAGGTCTGGTGACTGTACCCAGAGGTAGATCGGAAGAAAAGCCTGGTGACTGTACCTAGAGGGACCTCAGAAATAATCCCGGGTGACTGTACCCAGAGGTACCTCAGAAGGAAGGGCGGTGACTGTACCCAGAGGTACCTCCTAAGAAAGGCCTGGTGACTGTACCCAGAGAGACCTCAGAAATAAGCCCGGGTGCTGTACCCAGAGGTACCTCAGAAGGAAGGCCGTTGACTGTACCCAGAGGGACCTCGGAAGAAAGGCCTGCTGACTGTACCCAGAGGGACCTCAGAAATAAGCCCGGGTGCTGTACCCAGAGGTACCTCAGAAGGAAGGCCGTTGACTGTACCCAGAGGGACCTCAGAAGAAAGGCCTGGTGACTGTACCCAGAGGGAACTGAGAAAGAAGGCAGAGTGACTGTACCCAGAGGGACCTCAGAAGGAAGGCCTTTGACTGTACCCAGAGGTACCCCTGAAGGAACGCCTGGTGATTGTACCCATAGGTACCTCAGAAGGAACGACTGGAGACTGTAACCAGAGGTACCTCGTAAGAACGGCCTGGTGAGTGTACCCAGAGGTACCTCGGAAACTAGTCCTGATGACTGTACCCACAGGTACTTCGGAAGGAAGGCCTGGAGACTGTACCCAGAGGTACCTGAGAAAGAAGGCCTTTGAGTGTACCCAGAGGTACCTCTGAACGAACGCCTGGTGACTGTACCCAAAGGTATCTCAGAAGGAAAGCCTGGTGACTGTACGCAGAGGTACCTCAGAAGGATGGCCTGGTGAGTCTACCCAGAGGTACCTTAGAAGGAAGGCGTGGTGACTCTACCCGGAGGTACCTCGGAAACAAAGCCTGATGACTGTACTCAGAGGTACCTCGGAAGGAAGGCCTGGGGACTATACCCAGAGGTACATCGGAAGGAAGGCCTGGTGACCATTCCCAGAGGTACCTCGGAAGGAAGGCCTGGTGTCCGTACCCAGACGTACCTTGGAAGAAAGGCCTGGTGACTGTACCCAGAAGTACCTCGGAAGGAAGGCCTGGTAACTATACCCAGACGTATCTCTGAAGAAAGGCCTGGTGACTGTATTAAGAGTGGCCACGGAAGGAAGGCCTGGTTACTGTACCCAGAGGTACCTGAGAAGGAAGGCCTGGTGGGTGTACCCACAGGAACCTCAGATGGAAGGCCTGGTGACTGTACCCAGCGGTACCTCAGAATGAAAACCTGGTGATTGTACCCAGAGTTCCCTCTTAAGAAATGCCTGGTGACTGTACCCAGAGATACCTCGGAAGGAAGAGCTGGTGACTGTACCGGGCGATATTTCAGAAGAAAGACCTGGTGACTGTACCAAGAAGCACCTCAGAAGAAAGGCATGGTGACTATACCCAGAGGTACTTCGGAAGAAATGCCTGATTACACTACCCAGAGGTACCTCGGAAAGAAGCCCTGCTGACTGTACCCAGAGGTACCTGGAAAGGAAGTCCTGGTGACTGTACTCAGAGGTACCTCAGAAGAAATACCTCGTGACTGTACCCAGAGGTACCTGAGAAGGAAGGCCTGGTGACTGTACCCAGAGGTAGATCGGAAGAAAAGCCTGGTGACTGTACCTAGAGGGACCTCAGAAATAATCCCGGGTGACTGTACCCAGAGTTACCTCCTAAGAAAGGCCTGGTGACTGTACCCAAAGGGACCTCGGAAGAAAGGCCTGGTGACTGTACCCAGAGGGAACTGAGAAAGAAGGCCGGGTGACTGTACCCAGAGGTACCTGAGAAGGAAGGCCTTTGACTGTACCCAGAGGTACCTCTGAAGGAACGCCTGGTGACTGTACCCAAAGGTATCTCAGAAGGAAAGCCTGGTGACTGTACGCAGAGGTACCTCAGAAGGATGGCCTGGTGAGTCTACCCAGAGGTACTTTAGAAGGAAGGCCTGGTGACTGTACCCAGAGGTACCTCAGAAGAAAGGCCTAGAGACTGTTCCCAGAGGGACCTCAGAAAGAAGGCCGTGTGACTGTACCCAGAGATACCTCTGAAGGAAAGCCTGTTGACTCTACCCATAGGTACCTCAGAAGGAAAACCTGGTGACTGTACCCGCAGGTACCTCGTAAGAAAGGTCTGGTGAGGGTACACAGACTTACCTCGGAAACAAGGGCTGGTGACTGTATCCAAAGGTACCTCAGAGGGAAGGTCTGGTGACTGTACCCAGAGGTAGATCGGAAGAAAAGCCTGGTGACTGTACCTAGAGGGACCTCAGAAATAATCCCGGGTGACTGTACCCAGAGGTACCTCAGAAGGAAGGGCGGTGACTGTACCCAGAGGTACCTCCTAAGAAAGGCCTGGTGACTGTACCCAGAGAGACCTCAGAAATAAGCCCGGGTGCTGTACCCAGAGGTACCTCAGAAGGAAGGCCGTTGACTGTACCCAGAGGGACCTCGGAAGAAAGGCCTGCTGACTGTACCCAGAGGGACCTCAGAAATAAGCCCGGGTGCTGTACCCAGAGGTACCTCAGAAGGAAGGCCGTTGACTGTACCCAGAGGGACCTCAGAAGAAAGGCCTGGTGACTGTACCCAGAGGGAACTGAGAAAGAAGGCAGAGTGACTGTACCCAGAGGGACCTCAGAAGGAAGGCCTTTGACTGTACCCAGAGGTACCCCTGAAGGAACGCCTGGTGATTGTACCCATAGGTACCTCAGAAGGAACGACTGGAGACTGTAACCAGAGGTACCTCGTAAGAACGGCCTGGTGAGTGTACCCAGAGGTACCTCGGAAACTAGTCCTGATGACTGTACCCACAGGTACTTCGGAAGGAAGGCCTGGAGACTGTACCCAGAGGTACCTGAGAAAGAAGGCCTTTGAGTGTACCCAGAGGTACCTCTGAACGAACGCCTGGTGACTGTACCCAAAGGTATCTCAGAAGGAAAGCCTGGTGACTGTACGCAGAGGTACCTCAGAAGGATGGCCTGGTGAGTCTACCCAGAGGTACCTTAGAAGGAAGGCGTGGTGACTCTACCCGGAGGTACCTCGGAAACAAAGCCTGATGACTGTACTCAGAGGTACCTCGGAAGGAAGGCCTGGGGACTATACCCAGAGGTACATCGGAAGGAAGGCCTGGTGACCATTCCCAGAGGTACCTCGGAAGGAAGGCCTGGTGACCGTACCCAGACTTACCTTGGAAGAAAGGCCTGGTGACTGTACCCAGAAGTACCTCGGAAGGAAGGCCTGGTAACTATACCCAGACGTATCTCTGAAGAAAGGCCTGGTGACTGTATTAAGAGTGGCCACGGAAGGAAGGCCTGGTTACTGTACCCAGAGTTACCTGAGAAGGAAGGCCTGGTGGGTGTACCCACAGGAACCTCAGATGGAAGGCCTGGTGACTGTACCCAGCGGTACCTCAGAATGAAAACCTGGTGATTGTACCCAGAGTTCCCTCTTAAGAAATGCCTGGTGACTGTACACAGAGATACCTCGGAAGGAACAGCTGGTGACTGTACCCGGCGATATTTCAGAAGAAAGACCTGGTGACTGTACCAAGAAGCACCTCAGAAGAAAGGCATGGTGACTATACCCAGAGGTACTTCGGAAGGAATGCCTGGTGACTGTACCCACAGGTACCTCGGAAGGAAGGCCTGGGGATTGTACCCAGAGGTACATCGGAAGGAAGGCCTGTTGAGCGTACCCAGAGATACCTCGGAAGGAAGGCTTGGTGACAGCACTCAGAGGTACCTGGGAAGGAAGGCCTGGTGACTGTACTCCGAGGTACCGCAGAAGGAATGCCTGGTGACAGTACCCAGACGTACCTCGGAAGAAAGTCCTGGTGAGTGTACTCAGAGGTACCTCGGAGGGAAGGTCTTGTGACTGTACCCAGAGTTACGTCGGAAGGAAGGCCTGGTGACTGCACCGAGAGGTTCCTCGGAAGGAAGGCCTGGTGAGTGTACCCAGACGCACCTCGGAAGAAAGTTCTGGTGACTGTACTCAGAGGTGCCGCAGAAGGAAGGCCTGGGGACTTTACCCAGAGATAACTTAGAAGGAATGCCTGGTGACTGTACACAGATGTACCTCGGAAGGAAGGCCTCGTGACCGCGCCCAGAGGTACGTCGGAAGGAAGGTCTGGGGACCGTACCCAGAGGGACCTCGGAAGAAATGCTTGGTGACGGTACTCAGAAGTACCTGGGAAGGAAGGCCTGGTGACTGTACTCGGAAGTACCGCAGAAGGAAGCCCTGTTGACTGTACCCAGAGGTATCTCAGAAGGAAGGCATGGTGACTGTACCCAGAGGTACCTCGGAAGGAAGGCCTGGTGACTGTACCCAGAGGTACCTCAGAAGGAATGCCTGGTGACTGTACTCAGAGGTACCGCGGAAAAAGGTCTGGTGAGTGTACCCAGATGTACCTCGGAAGGATGGTCTGGTGACTATACCCGGAGGTACTTCCGAAGGAAGGCCTGGTGACTGTACTCAGAGGTACCTCAGAAGAAATACCTCGTGACTGTTCCCAGAAGTACCTGAGAAGGAAGGCCTGGTGACTGTACCCAGGGGAACCTCGGAACGAAGGCCTGGTGACTGTACCTAGAGGTAAGTCCGAATGAGGCGTGGTGACTGTACCTAGGGCATCTCCCAAGGAAAGCCAGGTGACTGCAGCCAGAGGTACCTCGAAAGAAAGGCCTGCTGACTGTTTCGAGAAGTACCTCAGAAGGAAGGCCTGATGACTCTACCCAGACGTACCCCTTCAGAAAGGCCGGGTGACTGTACTCAGAGGTACCTCGGAAGGAAGGCCTGGTGACTGTACCCAGAGGTACGTCGGAAGGAAGGCCTGGTGACTGTACCTAGAGATAACTCGGAAGAAAGGAGTGGTGACTGTACCCAGGGTAACTCCCAAGGAAAGCCTGGTGACTGTAACCAGAGGTACCTCGGAAGGAAGGCCTGCTGACTGTAGCCAGAGTTACCTCCGAAGGAAGGCCTGGGGACTGTACCCAGAGGTAACTCGGAAGAAATGCCTGGTGACTCTAAACAGAGGTACCTCGGGAGGAATCCCTGGTGACTGTACCCAGAGGTACCTCAGAAGGAAGGCCTGGTGATTGTTCCTAGAGATACCTCCGAAAGGAAGGCCTGGTGACTGTACACAGAAGTACCTCGGAAGAAAGGCCTGGTGACTGTACCCAGAGCTAACTCAGAAGAAAGACCTCGTGACTGTACCCAGAGGTACCTCAGAAGGAAGGCCTGGTGATTGTACCTAGAGGTACCTCGGAAGGAAGGCCTGGTGACTGTACCCAGAGGGACCTCAGAAACAAGCCCGGGTGCTGTACCCAGAGGTACCTCAGAAGGAAGGCCGTTGACTGTACCCAGAGGGACCTCGGAAGAAAGGCCTGCTGACTGTACCCAGAGGGAACTGAGAAAAAAGGCAGGGTGACTGTACCGAGGTACCTTAGAAGGAAGGCCTTTGACTGTACCCAGAGGTACCTCTGAAGGAACGCCTGGTGAGTGTAACCAGAGGTACCTCGTAAGAACGGCCTGGTGAGTGTACCCAGAGGTACCTCGGAAACTAGTCCTGATGACTGTACCCACAGGTACTTCGGAAGGAAGGCCTGGAGACTGTACCCAGACGTACCTCGGAAGAAAGGCCTGGTGACTGTAGTCAGAGATACCTCAGAAGGAAGGCCTGGTGACTGTACCCAGGGGTAGCTCGGAAGGAAAGCCTGGCGACTGTACACAGAAGAACCTCAGAAGAAAGTCCTGGTGACTGTACCCAGAGGTACCTCGGAAGGAAGGCCTAGTGACTGTACCCAGAGTTACCTCGAAACAAATGCTTGGTGACGGTACTTGGAAGTACCTGGGAAGGAAGGCCTGGTGACAGTACTCCGAGGTACCGTAGAAGGAAGGCCCGGTGACTGTACCCAGAGGTATCTCAGAAGCAAGACCTGGTGACTCTACACAGAGGTACCTCAGAAGGAAGGCCGGGTGACTGTACACAGAGGCACCACGGAAGGAAGGCCTGGTGACTCTACCCAGAGGTACCTTGGAAGAAAGGCCTGGTGACTACCCAGACGTACCTCCGAATAAAGGCCTGGTGACTGTACTCAGAGGTACCCCAGAAGAAAAACCTCGTGACTGTACCCAGTGGTACCTCAGAAGGAAGGCATGATGACTGTACCCAGAGGTACCTCGGAAGGAAGGCCTGGTCACTGTACCCAGAGCTAACTCTGAAGGAATGCCTGGTGACTGTACCCAGAGGTACCTCGTGAGAAAGGCCTGGTGACTGTACCCAGAGGTACCTCAGAAGAAAGGCCTAGAGACTGTTCCCAGAGGGACCTCAGAAAGAAGGCCGTGTGACTGTACCCAGAGATACCTCTGAAGGAAAGCCTGTTGACTCTACCCATAGGTACCTCAGAAGGAAAACCTGGTGACTGTACCCGCAGGTACGTCGTAAGAAAGGTCTGGTGAGGGTACACAGACTTACCTCGGAAACAAGGGCTGGTGACTGTATCCAAAGGTACCTCAGAGGGAAGGTCTGGTGACTGTACCCAGAGGTAGATCGGAAGAAAAGCCTGGTGACTGTACCTAGAGGGACCTCAGAAATAATCCCGGGTGACTGTACCCAGAGGTACCTCAGAAGGAAGGGCGGTGACTGTACCCAGAGGTACCTCCTAAGAAAGGCCTGGTGACTGTACCCAGAGAGACCTCAGAAATAAGCCCGGGTGCTGTACCCAGAGGTACCTCAGAAGGAAGGCCGTTGACTGTACCCAGAGGGACCTCGGAAGAAAGGCCTGCTGACTGTACCCAGAGGGACCTCAGAAATAAGCCCGGGTGCTGTACCCAGAGGTACCTCAGAAGGAAGGCCGTTGACTGTACCCAGAGGGACCTCAGAAGAAAGGCCTGGTGACTGTACCCAGAGGGAACTGAGAAAGAAGGCAGAGTGACTGTACCCAGAGGGACCTCAGAAGGAAGGCCTTTGACTGTACCCAGAGGTACCCCTGAAGGAACGCCTGGTGATTGTACCCATAGGTACCTCAGAAGGAACGACTGGAGACTGTAACCAGAGGTACCTCGTAAGAACGGCCTGGTGAGTGTACCCAGAGGTACCTCGGAAACTAGTCCTGATGACTGTACCCACAGGTACTTCGGAAGGAAGGCCTGGAGACTGTACCCAGAGGTACCTGAGAAAGAAGGCCTTTGAGTGTACCCAGAGGTACCTCTGAACGAACGCCTGGTGACTGTACCCAAAGGTATCTCAGAAGGAAAGCCTGGTGACTGTACGCAGAGGTACCTCAGAAGGATGGCCTGGTGAGTCTACCCAGAGGTACCTTAGAAGGAAGGCGTGGTGACTCTACCCGGAGGTACCTCGGAAACAAAGCCTGATGACTGTACTCAGAGGTACCTCGGAAGGAAGGCCTGGGGACTATACCCAGAGGTACATCGGAAGGAAGGCCTGGTGACCATTCCCAGAGGTACCTCGGAAGGAAGGCCTGGTGTCCGTACCCAGACGTACCTTGGAAGAAAGGCCTGGTGACTGTACCCAGAAGTACCTCGGAAGGAAGGCCTGGTAACTATACCCAGACGTATCTCTGAAGAAAGGCCTGGTGACTGTATTAAGAGTGGCCACGGAAGGAAGGCCTGGTTACTGTACCCAGAGGTACCTGAGAAGGAAGGCCTGGTGGGTGTACCCACAGGAACCTCAGATGGAAGGCCTGGTGACTGTACCCAGCGGTACCTCAGAATGAAAACCTGGTGATTGTACCCAGAGTTCCCTCTTAAGAAATGCCTGGTGACTGTACCCAGAGATACCTCGGAAGGAAGAGCTGGTGACTGTACCGGGCGATATTTCAGAAGAAAGACCTGGTGACTGTACCAAGAAGCACCTCAGAAGAAAGGCATGGTGACTATACCCAGAGGTACTTCGGAAGAAATGCCTGATTACACTACCCAGAGGTACCTCGGAAAGAAGCCCTGCTGACTGTACCCAGAGGTACCTGGAAAGGAAGTCCTGGTGACTGTACTCAGAGGTACCTCAGAAGAAATACCTCGTGACTGTACCCAGAGGTACCTGAGAAGGAAGGCCTGGTGACTGTACCCAGAGGTAGATCGGAAGAAAAGCCTGGTGACTGTACCTAGAGGGACCTCAGAAATAATCCCGGGTGACTGTACCCAGAGTTACCTCCTAAGAAAGGCCTGGTGACTGTACCCAAAGGGACCTCGGAAGAAAGGCCTGGTGACTGTACCCAGAGGGAACTGAGAAAGAAGGCCGGGTGACTGTACCCAGAGGTACCTGAGAAGGAAGGCCTTTGACTGTACCCAGAGGTACCTCTGAAGGAACGCCTGGTGACTGTACCCAAAGGTATCTCAGAAGGAAAGCCTGGTGACTGTACGCAGAGGTACCTCAGAAGGATGGCCTGGTGAGTCTACCCAGAGGTACTTTAGAAGGAAGGCCTGGTGACTCTACCCAGAGGTACCTTGGAAACAAAGCCTGATGACTGTACTCAGAGGTACCTCGGAAGGAAGGCCTGGTGATTGTACCTAGAGGTACCTCGGAAGGAAGGCCTGTTGACTGTACCCAGAGGGACCTCAGAAATAAGCCCGGGTGCTGTACCCAGAGGTACCTCAGAAGGAAGGCCGTTGACTGTACCCAGAGGGACCTCGGAAGAAAGGCCTGGTGACTGTACCCAGAGGGAACTGAGAAAGAAGGCAGAGTGACTGTACCCAGAGGGACCTCAGAAGGAAGGCCTTAGACTGTACCCAGAGGTACCCCTGAAGGAACGCCTGGTGATTGTACCCATACGTACCTCAGAAGGAACGACTGGAGACTGTAACCAGAGGTACCTCGTAAGAACGGCCTGGTGAGTGTACCCAGAGGTACCTCGGAAACTAGTCCTGATGACTGTACCCACAGGTACTTCGGAAGGAAGGCCTGGAGACTCTACCCAGACGTACCTCGGAAGAAAGGCCTGGTGACTGTAGTCAGAGGTACCTCGGAAGGAAGGCCTGGTGTCTGTACCCAGGGGTACCTCGGAAGGAAGGCCTGGTGACTGTACACAGAAGCACCTCGGAAGAAAGGCCTGGTGACTGTACCCAGAGGTACCTCGGAAGGAAGTCCTAGTGACTGTACCCAGAGCTAAGTCAGAAGGAGCGCCTGGTGATTGTACCCAGAGGTACTTCGGAAGGAAAGCCTGGTGGCTTAACCCAGAAGTGCCTCGAAAGGAAGGCCTGGTGATCATACCCAGAGGTACCTCGAAAGAAATGCTTGGTGACGGTACTTAGAAGTACCTGGGAAGGAAGGCCTGGTGACAGTACTCGGAGGTACCGCAGAAGGAAGGCCTGGTGACTGTACCCAGAGGTAACTCGTAAGGAAGGCCTGGTGACTGTACCCAGAGGTACCTCAGAAGGAATGCCTGGTGACTGTACTCAGAGGTACCACGGAAAAAAGGCCTGGTGAGTGTACCCAGATGTACTTCGGAAGGATGGCCTGGTGACTATACCCAGAGGTACCTCCGAAGGAAGGACTGGTGACTGTACCCAGAGGTATCTCGGAGGGAGGGCATAGTGACTTTACCCAGAGGTACCTCGGAAGGAAGGTCCAGAGACTGCACCCAAAGGTACCTCGGAACAAAGGCCCGGTGACTGTACCCAGAGGTATCTCAGAAGCAAGACCTGGTGACTCTACACAGAGGTACCTCAGAAGGAAGGCCTGGTGACTCTACCCAGAGGTACCTTGGAAGGAAGGCCTGGTGACTACCCAGACGTACCTCCGAAGAAAGGCCTGGTGACTGTACTCAGAGGTACCCCAGAAGAAAAACCTCGTGACTGTACCCAGTGGTACCTCAGAAGGAAGGCATGATGACTGTACCCAGAGGTACCTCGGAAGGAAGGCCTGGTCACTGTACCCAGAGCTAACTCTGAAGGAATGCCTGGTGACTGTACCCAGAGGTACCTCAGAAGAAAGGCCTAGAGACTGTTCCCAGAGGGACCTCAGAAAGAAGGCCGTGTGACTGTACCCAGAGATACCTCTGAAGGAAGGCCTGTTGACTCTACCCATAGGTACCTCAGAAGGAAAGCCTGGTGACTGTACCCGGAGGTACCTCGTAAGAAAGGCCTGGTGAGGGTACACAGACTTACCTCGGAAACAAGGGCTGGTGACTGTATCCAAAGGTACCTCAGAGGGAAGGTCTGGTGACTGTACCCAGAGGTAGATCGGAAGAAAAGCCTGGTGACTGTACCTAGAGGGACCTCAGAAATAATCCCGGGTGACTGTACCCGGAGGTACCTCCTAAGAAAGGCCTGGTGACTGTACCCAAAGGGACCTCGGAAGAAAGGCCTGGTGACTGTACCCAGAGGGAACTGAGAAAGAAGGCCGGGTGACTGTACCCAGAGGTACCTGAGAAGGAAGGCCTTTGACTGTACCCAGAGGTACCTCTGAAGGAACGCCTGGTGACTGTACCCAAAGGTATCTCAGAAGGAAAGCCTGGTGACTGTACGCAGAGGTACCTCAGAAGGATGGCCTGGTGAGTCTACCCAGAGGTACTTTAGAAGGAAGGCCTGGTGACTCTACCCAGAGGTACTTCGGAAACAAAGCCTGATGACTGTACTCAGAGGTACCTCGGAAGGAAGGCCTGGGGACTATACCCAGAGGTACATCGGAAGGAAGGCCTGGTGACCATTCCCAGAGGTACCTCGGAAGGAAGGCCTGGTGACCGTACCCAGACGTACCTTGGAAGAAAGGCCTGGTGACTGTACCCAGAAGTACCTCGGAAGGAAGGCCTGGTAACTATACCCAGACGTATCTCTGAAGAAAGGCCTGGTGACTGTATTAAGAGTGGCCACGGAAGGAAGGCCTGGTTACTGTACCCAGAGTTACCTGAGAAGGAAGGCCTGGTGGGTGTACCCACAGGAACCTCAGATGGAAGGCCTGGTGACTGTACCCAGCGGTACCTCAGAATGAAAACCTGGTGATTGTACCCAGAGTTCCCTCTTAAGAAATGCCTGGTGACTGTACACAGAGATACCTCGGAAGGAACAGCTGGTGACTGTACCCGGCGATATTTCAGAAGAAAGACCTGGTGACTGTACCAAGAAGCACCTCAGAAGAAAGGCATGGTGACTATACCCAGAGGTACTTCGGAAGGAATGCCTGGTGACTGTACCCACAGGTACCTCGGAAGGAAGGCCTGGGGATTGTACCCAGAGGTACATCGGAAGGAAGGCCTGTTGAGCGTACCCAGAGATACCTCGGAAGGAAGGCTTGGTGACAGCACTCAGAGGTACCTGGGAAGGAAGGCCTGGTGACTGTACTCCGAGGTACCGCAGAAGGAATGCCTGGTGACAGTACCCAGACGTACCTCGGAAGAAAGTCCTGGTGAGTGTACTCAGAGGTACCTCGGAGGGAAGGTCTTGTGACTGTACCCAGAGTTACCTCGGAAGGAAGGCCTGGTGACTGCACCGAGAGGTTCCTCGGAAGAAAGGCCTGGTGAGTGTACCCAGACGCACCTCGGAAGAAAGTTCTGGTGACTGTACTCAGAGGTGCCGCAGAAGGAAGGCCTGGGGACTTTACCCAGAGATAACTTAGAAGGAATGCCTGGTGACTGTACACAGATGTACCTCGGAAGGAAGGCCTCGTGACCGCGCCCAGAGGTACGTCGGAAGGAAGGTCTGGGGACCGTACCCAGAGGGACCTCGGAAGAAATGCTTGGTGACGGTACTCAGAAGTACCTGGGAAGGAAGGCCTGGTGACTGTACTCGGAAGTACCGCAGAAGGAAGCCCTGTTGACTGTACCCAGAGGTATCTCAGAAGGAAGGCATGGTGACTGTACCCAGAGGTACCTCGGAAGGAAGGCCTGGTGACTGTACCCAGAGGTACCTCAGAAGGAATGCCTGGTGACTGTACTCAGAGGTACCGCGGAAAAAGGTCTGGTGAGTGTACCCAGATGTACCTCGGAAGGATGGTCTGGTGACTATACCCGGAGGTACTTCCGAAGGAAGGCCTGGTGACTGTACTCAGAGGTACCTCAGAAGAAATACCTCGTGACTGTTCCCAGAAGTACCTGAGAAGGAAGGCCTGGTGACTGTACCCAGGGGAACCTCGGAACGAAGGCCTGGTGACTGTACCTAGAGGTAAGTCCGAATGAGGCGTGGTGACTGTACCTAGGGCATCTCCCAAGGAAAGCCAGGTGACTGCAGCCAGAGGTACCTCGAAAGAAAGGCCTGCTGACTGTTTCGAGAAGTACCTCAGAAGGAAGGCCTGATGACTCTACCCAGACGTACCCCTTCAGAAAGGCCGGGTGACTGTACTCAGAGGTACCTCGGAAGGAAGGCCTGGTGACTGTACCCAGAGGTACGTCGGAAGGAAGGCCTGGTGACTGTACCTAGAGATAACTCGGAAGAAAGGAGTGGTGACTGTACCCAGGGTAACTCCCAAGGAAAGCCTGGTGACTGTAACCAGAGGTACCTCGGAAGGAAGGCCTGCTGACTGTAGCCAGAGTTACCTCCGAAGGAAGGCCTGGTGACTGTACCCAGAGGTAACTCGGAAGAAATGCCTGGTGACTCTAAACAGAGGTACCTCGGGAGGAATCCCTGGTGACTGTACCCAGAGGTACCTCAGAAGGAAGGCCTGGTGATTGTTCCTAGAGATACCTCCGAAAGGAAGGCCTGGTGACTGTACACAGAAGTACCTCGGAAGAAAGGCCTGGTGACTGTACCCAGAGCTAACTCAGAAGAAAGACCTCGTGACTGTACCCAGAGGTACCTCAGAAGGAAGGCCTGGTGATTGTACCTAGAGGTACCTCGGAAGGAAGGCCTGGTGACTGTACCCAGAGGGACCTCAGAAATAAGCCCGGGTGCTGTACCCAGAGGTACCTCAGAAGGAAGGCCGTTGACTGTACCCAGAGGGACCTCGGAAGAAAGGCCTGCTGACTGTACCCAGAGAGAACTGAGAAAAAAGGCAGGGTGACTGTACCCAGAGGTACCTCAGAAGAAAGGCCTTTCACTGTACCCAGAGGTACCTCTGAAGGAACGCCTGGTGACTGTACCCAGAGATACCTCAGAAGGAACGACTGGAGACTGTAACCAGAGGTACCTCTCAAAACGACCTGGTGAGTGTACCCAGAGGTACCTCGTAAACTAGTCCTGATGACAGTACCAACAGGTACTTCGGAAGGAAGGCCTGGAGACTGTACACAGATGTACCTCGGAAGAAAGGCCTGGTGACTGTACCCAGAGGTACCTTGGAAGGAAGGCCTGGTGACTGTACTCAGAGGTACCTCGAAGGGAAGGCCTGGGGACTTTACCCAGGGATACCTTAGAAGGAATGCCTGGTTACTGTACCCAGATGTACCTCGGAAGGAAGGCCTGGTGACTGTACCCAGAGATACCTGGGAAGAAATGCCTGATGACACTACCCAGAGGTACCTCGGAAGGAAGCCCTGCTGACTGTACCCAGAGGTACGTGGAAAGGAAGGCCTGGTGACTGTACCAAGAGGTACCTCGGAAGGAAGGCCTGGTGACTATACCTAGAGGTAACTCCGAAAGAGGCATGGTGACTGTACCCAGGGTATCTCCCAAGGAAAGCCAGGTGACTGCAGCCAGAGGTACCTCGGAAGAAAGGCCTGGTGACTGTTCCGAGAAATACCTCAGAAGGAAGGCCTGATGACTCTACCCAGACGTACCCTTTCAGAAAGGCCGGGTGACTGTACTCAGAGGTACCCCAGAAGAAAAACCTCGTGACTGTACCCAGTGGTACCTCAGAAGGAAGGCATGATGACTGTACTCAGAGGTACCTCGGAAGGAAGGCCTGGTCACTGTACCCAGAGCTAACTCTGAAGGAATGCCTGGTGACTGTACCCAGAGGTACCTCGTGAGAAAGGCCTGGTGACTGTACCCAGAGGTACCTCAGAAGAAAGGCCTAGAGACTGTTCCCAGAGGGACCTCAGAAAGAAGGCCGTGTGACTGTACCCAGAGATACCTCTGAAGGAAGGCCTGTTGACTCTACCCATAGTTACCTCAGAAGGAAAGCCTGGTGACTGTACCCGGAGGTACCTCGTAAGAAAGGTCTGGTGAGGGTACACAGACTTACCTCGGAAACAAGGGCTGGTGACTGTATCCAAAGGTACCTCAGAGGGAAGGTCTGGTGACTGTACCCAGAGGTAGATCGGAAGAAAAGCCTGGTGACTGTACCTAGAGGGACCTCAGAAATAATCCCGAGTGACTGTACCCAGAGGCACCTCCTAAGAAAGGCCTGGTGACTGTACCCAAAGGGACCTCGGAAGAAATGCCTGGTGACTGTACCCAGAGGGAACTGAGAAAGAAGGCCGGGTGACTGTACCCAGAGGTACCTGAGAAGGAAGGCCTTTGACTGTACCCAGAGGTACCTCTGAAGGAACGCCTGGTGACTGTACCCAAAGGTATCTCAGAAGGAAAGCCTGGTGACTGTACGCAGAGGTACCTCAGAAGTATGGCCTGGTGAGTCTACCCAGAGGTACTTTAGAAGGAAGGCCTGGTGACTCTACCCAGAGGTACCTCGGAAACAAAGCCTGATGACTGTACTCAGAGGTACCTCGGAAGGAAGGCCTGGGGACTACACCCAGAGGTACATCGGAAGGAAGGCCTGGTGACCATTCCCAGAGGTACCTCGGAAGGAAGGCCTGGTGACCGTACCCAGACGTACCTTGGAAGAAAGGCCTGGTGACTGTACCCAGAAGTACCTCGGAAGGAAGGCCTGGTAACTATACCCAGACGTATCTCTGAAGAAAGGCCTGGTGACTGTATTAAGAGTGGCCACGGAAGGAAGGCCTGGTTACTGTACCCAGAGTTACCTGAGAAGGAAGGCCTGGTGGGTGTACCCACAGGAACCTCAGATGGAAGGCCTGGTGACTGTACCCAGCGGTACCTCAGAATGAAAACCTGGTGATCGTACCCAGAGTTCCCTCTTAAGAAATGCCTGGTGACTGTACACAGAGATACCTCGGAAGGAACAGCTGGTGACTGTACCCGGCGATACTTCAGAAGAAAGACCTGGTGACTGTACCAAGAAGCACCTCAGAAGAAAGGCATGGTGACTATACCCAGAGGTACTTCGGAAGGAATGCCTGGTGACTGTACCCACAGGTACCTCGGAAGGAAGGCCTGGGGATTGTACCCAGAGGTACATCGGAAGGAAGGCCTGTTGAGCGTACCCAGAGATACCTCGGAAGGAAGGCTTGGTGACAGCACTCAGAGGTACCTGGGAAGGAAGGCCTGGTGACTGTACTCCGAGGTACCGCAGAAGGAATGCCTGGTGACAGTACCCAGACGTACCTCGGAAGAAAGTCCTGGTGAGTGTACTCAGAGGTACCTCGGAGGGAAGGTCTTGTGACTGTACCCAGAGTTACCTCGGAAGGAAGGCCTGGTGACTGCACCGAGAGGTTCCTCGGAAGGAAGGCCTGGTGAGTGTACCCAGGCGCACCTCGGAAGAAAGTTCTGGTGACTGTACTCAGAGGTACCACAGAAGGAAGGCCTGGGGACTTTACCCAGAGATAACTTAGAAGGAATGCCTGGTGACTGTACACAGATGTACCTCGGAAGGAAGGCCTGGTGACCGCGCCCAGAGGTACGTCGGAAGGAAGGTCTGGGGACCGTACCCAGAGGGACCTCGGAAGAAATGCTTGGTGACGGTACTCAGAAGTACCTGGGAAGGAAGGCCTGGTGACTGTACTCGGAGGTACCGCAGAAGGAAGCCCTGTTGACTGTACCCAGAGGTATCTCAGAAGGAAGGCATGGTGACTGTACCCAGAGGTACCGCGTAAAAAGGTCTGGTGAGTGTACCCAGATGTACCTCGGAAGGATGGTCTGGTGACTATACCCGGAGGTACCTCCGAAGGAAGGCCTGGTGACTGTACTCAGAGGTACCTCAGAAGAAATACCTCGTGACTGTACCCAGAGGTACCTGAGAAGGAAGGCCTGGTGACTGTACCCAGGGGAACCTCGGAAGGAAGGCCTGGTGACTGTACCTAGAGGTAAGTCCGAATGAGGCGTGGTGACTGTACCCAGGGCATCTCCCAAGGAAAGCCAGGTGACTGCAGCCAGAGGTACCTCGGAAGAAAGGCCTGCTGACTGTTCCGAGAAGTACCTCAGAAGGAATGCCCGATGACTCTACCCAGACGTACCCCTTCAGAAAGGCCGGGTGACTGTACCCAGAGGTACCTCGGAAGGAAGGCCTGGTGACTGTACCCAGAGGTACGTCGGAAGGAAGGCCTGGTGACTGTACCTAGAGATAACTCGGAAGAAAGGAGTGGTGACTGTACCCAGGGTAACTCCCAAGGAAAGCCTGGTGACTGTAACCAGAGGTACCTCGGAAGGAAGGCCTGCTGACTGTAGCCAGAGTTACCTCCGAAGGAAGGCCTGGTGACTGTACCCAGAGGTAACTCGGAAGAAATGCCTGGTGACTCTAAACAGAGGTACCTCGGGAGGAATCCCTGGTGACTGTACCCAGAGGTACCTCAGAAGGAAGGCCTGGTGATTGTTCCTAGAGATACCTCCGAAAGGAAGGCCTGGTGACTGTACCCAGGGGAACCTCGGAAGGAAGGCTTGGTGACTGTACCTAGAGGTAAGTCCGAATGAGGCGTGGTGACTGTACCCAGGGCATCTCCCAAGGAAAGCCAGGTGACTGCAGCCAGAGGTACCTCGGAAGAAAAGCCTGCTGACTGTTCCGAGAATTACCTCAGAAGGAAGGCCTGATGACTCTACCCAGACGTACCCCTTACGAAAGGCCGGGTGACTGTACTCAGAGGTACCTCGGAAGGAAGGCCTGGTGACTGTACCCAGAGGTACGTCGGAAGGAAGACCTGGTGACTGTACCTAGAGATAACTCGGAAGAAAGGAGTGGTGACTGTACCCAGGGTAACTCCCAAGGAAAGCCTGGTGACTGTAACCAGAGGTACCTCGGAAGGAAGGCCTGCTGACTGTAGCCAGAGTTACCTCCGAAGGAAGGCCTGGTGACTGTACCCAGAGGTAACTCGGAAGAAATGCCTGGTGACTCTAAACAGAGGTACCTCGGGAGGAATCCCTGGTGACTGTACCCAGAGGTACCTCAGAAGGAAGGCCTGGTGATTGTTCCTAGAGATACCTCTGAAAGGAAGGCCTGGTGACTGTACACAGAAGTACCTCGGAAGAAAGGCCTGGTGACTGTACCCAGAGCTAACTCAGAAGAAAGACCTCGTGACTGTACCCAGAGGTACCTCAGAAGGAAGGCCTGGTGATTGTACCTAGAGGTACCTCGGAAGGAAGGCCTGGTGACTGTACCCAGAGGGACCTCAGAAATAAGCCCGGGTGCTGTACCCAGAGGTACCTCAGAAGGAAGGCCGTTGACTGTACCCAGAGGGACCTCGGAAGAAAGGCCTGCTGACTGTACCCAGAGGGAACTGAGAAAGAAGGCAGAGTGACTGTACCCAGAGGGACCTCAGAAGGAAGGCCTTTGACTGTACCCAGAGGTACCCCTGAAGGAACGCCTGGTGATTGTACCCATAGGTACCTCAGAAGGAACGACTGGAGACTGTAACCAGAGGTACCTCGTAAGAACGGCCTGGTGAGTGTACCCAGAGGTACCTCGGAAACTAGTCCTGATGACTTTACCCACAGGTACTTCGGAAGGAAGGCCTGGAGACTGTACCTAGACGTACCTCGGAAGAAAGGCCTGGTGACTGTAGTCAGAGGTACCTCGGAAGGAAGGCCTGGTGTCTGTATCCAGGGGTACCTCGGAAGGAAGGCCTGGTGACTGTACCCAGAGGTACCTCGGAAGGAAGGCCTAGTGACTGTACCCAGAGCTAACTCAGAAGGAGCGCCTGGTGATTGTACCCAGAGGTACTTCGGAAGGAAAGCCTGGTGGCTTAACTGAGAAATGCTTCGGAAGGAAGGCCTGGTGACCGTACCCAGAGGTACCTTGAAAGAAATGCTTGGTGACGGTACTTAGAAGTACCTGGGAAGGAAGGCCTGGTGACAGTACTCGGAGGTACCGCAGAAGGAAGGCCTGGTGACTGTACCCAGAGGTAACTCGTAAGGAAGGCCTGGTGACTGTACCCAGAGGTACCTGAGAAGGAATGCCTGGTGACTGTACTCAGAGGTACCGCGGAAAAAAGGCCTGGTGAGTGTACCCAGAGGTACCTTGGAAGGATGGCCTGGTGACTGTAGTCACAGGTACCTCGGAAGGAAGGCCTGGTGACTGTAGTCAGAGGTACCTCGTAAGGAAGGCCTGGTGACTATACCCAGGGGTACCTCAGAAGGAAGGCATGATGACTGTACTCAGAGGTACCTCGGAAGGAAGGCCTGGTCACTGTACCCAGAGCTAACTCTGAAGGAATGCCTGGTGACTGTACCCAGAGTTACTTCGTGAGAAAGGCCTGTTGACTGTACCCAGAGGTACCTCAGAAGAAAGACCTAGAGACTGTTCCCAGAGGGACCTCAGAAAGAAGGCCGTGTGACTGTACCCAGCGGTACCTCAGAAGGAATGCCTGGTGACTGTACTCAGAGGTACCACGGAAAAAAGGCGTGGTGAGTGTACCCAGAGGTACTTCGGAAGGATGGCCTGGTGACTATACCCAGAGGTACCTCCGAAGGAAGGACTGGTGACTGTACCTAGAGGTATCTCGGAGGGAGGGCATAGTGACTTTACCCAGAGGTACCTCGGAAGGAAGGTCCAGAGACTGCACCCAAAGGTACCTCGGAACAAAGGCCCGGTGACTGTACCCAGAGGTATCTCAGAAGCAAGACCTGGTGACTCTACACAGAGGTACCTCAGAAGGAAGGCCTGGTGACTCTACCCAGAGGTACCTTGGAAGGAAGGCCTGGTGACTACCCAGACGTACCTCCGAAGAAAGGCCTGGTGACTGTACTCAGAGGTACCCCAGAAGAAAAACCTCGTGACTGTACCCAGTGGTACCTCAGAAGGAAGGCATGATGACTGTACCCAGAGGTACCTCGGAAGGAAGGCCTGGTCACTGTACCCAGAGCTAACTCTGAAGGAATGCCTGGTGACTGTACCCAGAGGTACCTCAGAAGAAAGGCCTAGAGACTGTTCCCAGAGGGACCTCAGAAAGAAGGCCGTGTGACTGTACCCAGAGATACCTCTGAAGGAAGGCCTGTTGACTCTACCCATAGGTACCTCAGAAGGAAAGCCTGGTGACTGTACCCGGAGGTACCTCGTAAGAAAGGCCTGGTGAGGGTACACAGACTTACCTCGGAAACAAGGGCTGGTGACTGTATCCAAAGGTACCTCAGAGGGAAGGTCTGGTGACTGTACCCAGAGGTAGATCGGAAGAAAAGCCTGGTGACTGTACCTAGAGGGACCTCAGAAATAATCCCGGGTGACTGTACCCGGAGGTACCTCCTAAGAAAGGCCTGGTGACTGTACCCAAAGGGACCTCGGAAGAAAGGCCTGGTGACTGTACCCAGAGGGAACTGAGAAAGAAGGCCGGTGACTGTACCCAGAGGTACCTGAGAAGGAAGGCCTTTGACTGTACCCAGAGGTACCTCTGAAGGAACGCCTGGTGACTGTACCCAAAGGTATCTCAGAAGGAAAGCCTGGTGACTGTACGCAGTGGTACCTCAGAAGGATGGCCTGGTGAGTCTACCCAGAGGTACTTTAGAAGGAAGGCCTGGTGACTCTACCCAGAGGTACCTCGGAAACAAAGCCTGATGACTGTACTCAGAGGTACCTCGGAAGGAAGGCCTGGGGACTACACCCAGAGGTACATCGGAAGGAAGGCCTGGTGACCATTCCCAGAGGTACCTCGGAAGGAAGGCCTGGTGACCGTACCCAGACGTACCTTGGAAGAAAGGCCTGGTGACTGTACCCAGAAGTACCTCGGAAGGAAGGCCTGGTAACTATACCCAGACGTATCTCTGAAGAAAGGCCTGGTGACTGTATTAAGAGTGGCCACGGAAGGAAGGACTGGTTACTGTACCCAGAGTTACCTGAGAAGGAAGGCCTGGTGGGTGTACCCACAGGAACCTCAGATGGAAGGCCTGGTGACTGTACCCGGCGGTACCTCAGAATGAAAACCTGGTGATTGTACCCAGAGTTCCCTCTTAAGAAATGCCTGGTGACTGTACACAGAGATACCTCGGAAGGAAGAGCTGGTGACTGTACCGGGCGATATTTCAGAAGAAAGACCTGGTGACTGTACCAAGAAGCACCTCAGAAGAAAGGCATGGTGACTATACCCAGAGGTACTTCGGAAGGAATGCCTGGTGACTGTACCCACAGGTACCTCGGAAGGAAGGCCTGGGGATTGTACCCAGAGGTACATCGGAAGGAAGGCCTGTTGAGCGGACCCAGAGATACCTCGGAAGGAAGGCTTGGTGACAGCACTCAGAGGTACCTGGGAAGGAAGGCCTGGTGACTGTACTCCGAGGTACCGCAGAAGGAATGCCTGGTGACAGTACCCAGACGTACCTCGGAAGAAAGTCCTGGTGAGTGTACTCAGAGGTACCTCGGAGGGAAGGTCTTGTGACTGTACCCAGAGTTACCTCGGAAGGAAGGCCTGGTGACTGCACCGAGAGGTTCCTCGGAAGGAAGGCCTGGTGAGTGTACCCAGACGCACCTCGGAAGAAAGTTCTGGTGACTGTACTCAGAGGTACCGCAGAAGGAAGGCCTGGGGACTTTACCCAGAGATAACTTAGAAGGAATGCCTGGTGACTGTACACAGATGTACCTCGGAAGGAAGGCCTGGTGACCGCGCCCAGAGGTACGTCGGAAGGAAGGTCTGGGGACCGTACCCAGAGGGACCTCGGAAGAAATGCTTGGTGACGGTACTCAGAAGTACCTGGGAAGGAAGGCCTGGTGAATGTACTCGGAGGTACCGCAGAAGGAAGCCCTGTTGACTGTACCCAGAAGTATCTCAGAAGGAAGGCATGGTGACTGTACCCAGAGGTACCTCGGAAGGAAGGCCTAGTGACTGTACCCAGAGGTACCTCAGAAGGAATGCCTGGTGACTGTACTCAGAGGTACCGCGGAAAAAGGTCTGGTGAGTGTACCCAGATGTACCTCGGAAGGATGGTCTGGTGACTATACCCGGAGGTACCTCCGAAGGAAGGCCTGGTGACTGTACTCAGAGGTACCTCAGAAGAAATACCTCGTGACTGTACCCAGCAGTACCTGAGAAGGAAGGCCTGGTGACTGTACCCAGGGGAACCTCGGAAGGAAGGCCTGGTGACTGTACCTAGAGGTAAGTCCGAATGAGGCGTGGTGACTGTACCCAGGGCATCTCCCAAGGAAAGCCAGGTGACTGCAGCCAGAGGTACCTCGGAAGAAAGGCCTGCTGACTGTTCCGAGAAGTACCTCAGAAGGAAGGCCTGATGACTCTACCCAGACGTACCCCTTCAGAAAGGCCGGGTGACTGTACTCAGAGGTACCTCGGAAGGAAGGCCTGGTGACTGTACCCAGAGGTACGTCGGAAGGAAGGCCTGGTGACTGTACCTAGAGATAACTCGGAAGAAAGGAGTGGTGACTGTACCCAGGGTAACTCCCAAGGAAAGCCTGGTGACTGTAACCAGAGGTACCTCGGAAGGAAGGCCTGCTGACTGTAGCCAGAGTTACCTCCGAAGGAAGGCCTGGTGACTGTACCCAGAGGTAACTCGGAAGAAATGCCTGGTGACTCTAAACAGAGGTACCTCGGGAGGAATCCCTGGTGACTGTACCCAGAGGTACCTCAGAAGGAAGGCCTGGTGATTGTTCCTAGAGATACCTCCGAAAGGAAGGCCTGGTGACTGTACACAGAAGTACCTCGGAAGAAAGGCCTGGTGACTGTACCCAGAGCTAACTCAGAAGAAAGACCTCGTGACTGTACCCAGAGGTACCTCAGAAGGAAGGCCTGGTGATTGTACCTAGAGGTACCTCGGAAGGAAGGCCTGGTGACTGTACCCAGAGGGACCTCAGAAATAAGCCCGGGTGCTGTACCCAGAGGTACCTCAGAAGGAAGGCCGTTGACTGTACCCAGAGGGACCTCGGAAGAAAGGCCTGCTGACTGTACCCAGAGGGAACTGAGAAAGAAGGCAGAGTGACTGTACCCAGAGGGACCTCAGAAGGAAGGCCTTTGACTGTACCCAGAGGTACCCCTGAAGGAATGCCTGGTGATTATACCCATAGGTACCTCAGAAGGAACGACTGGAGACTGTAACCAGAGGTACCTCGTAAGAACGGCCTGGTGAGTGTACCCAGAGGTACCTCGGAAACTAGTCCTGATGACTGTACCCACAGGTACTTCGGAAGGAAGGCCTGGAGACTGTACCTAGACGTACCTCGGAAGAAAGGCCTGGTGACTGTAGTCAGAGGTACCTCGGAAGGAAGGCCTGGTGTCTGTACCCAGGGGTACCTCGGAAGGAAGGCCTGGTGACTGTACCCAGAGGTACCTCGGAAGGAAGGCCTAGTGACTGTACCCAGAGCTAACTCAGAAGGAGCGCCTGGTGATTGTACCCAGAGCTACTTCGGAAGGAAAGCCTGGTGGCTTAACTGAGAAGTGCTTCGGAAGGAAGGCCTGGTGACCGTACCCAGAGGTACCTTGAAAGAAATGCTTGGTGACGGTACTTAGAAGTACCTGGGAAGGAAGGCCTGGTGACAGTACTCGGAGGTACCGCAGAAGGAAGGCCTGGTGACTGTACCCAGGGGTATCTCAGAAGGAAGGCCTGGTGACTGTACCCAGAGGTAACTCGTAAGGAAGGCCTGGTGACTGTACCCAGAGGTACCTGAGAAGGAATGCCTGGTTACTGTTCTCAGAGGTACCGCGGAAAAAAGGCCTGGTGAGTGTACCCAGAGGTACCTCGGAAGGATGGCCTGGTGACTGTAGTCACAGGTACCTCGGAAGGAAGGCCTGGTGACTGTAGTCAGAGGTACCTCGTAAGGAAGGCCTGGTGACTATACCCAGGGGTACCTCGGAAGGAAGGCCTGGTGAGTGTACCCAGACGCACCTCGGAAGAAAGTCCTGGTGACTGTACTCAGAGGTACCGCAGAAGGAAGGTCTGGGGACTTTACCCAGAGATAACTTAGAAGGAATGCCTGGTGACTGTACACAGATGTACCTCGGAAGGAAGGCCTGGTGACCGCGCCCAGAGGTACGTCGGAAGGAAGGTCTGGGGACCGTACCCAGAGGGACCTCGGAAGAAATGCTTGGTGACGGTACTCAGAAGTACCTGGGAAGGAAGGCCTGGTGACTGTACTCGGAAGTACCGCAGAAGGAAGTCCTGTTGACTGTACCCAGAGGTATTTCAGAAGGAAGGCGTGGTGACTGTACCCAGAGGTACCTCGGAAGGAAGGCCTGGTGACTGTACCCAGAGGTACCTCAGAAGGAATGCCTGGTGACTGTACTCAGAGGTACCGCGGAAAAAGGTCTGGTGAGTGTACCCAGATGTACCTCGGAAGGATGGTCTGGTGACTATACCCAGAGGTACCTCCGAACGAAGGACTGGTGACTGTACCCAGAGGAATCTCGGAGGGAAGGCCCAGTGACTTTACCCAGAGGTACCTCGGAAGGAAGACTTGGTGACAGCACTCAGAGGTACCTCGGAAGGAAGGCCTGGTGACTGTACCCAGAGGGACCTCAGAAATAAGCCCGGGTGCTGTACCCAGAGGTACCTCAGAAGGAAGGCCGTTGACTGTACCCAGAGGGACCTCGGAAGAAAGGCCTGCTGACTGTACCCAGAGAGAACTGAGAAAAAAGGCAGAGTGACTGTACCCAGAGGTACCTCAGAAGGAAGGCCTTTCACTGTACCCAGAGGTACCTCTGAAGGAACGCCTGGTGACTGTACCCAGAGGTACCTCAGAAGGAACGACTGGAGACTGTAACCAGAGGTACCTCGCAAAACGGCCTGGTGAGTGTACCCAGAGGTACCTCGGAAACTAGTCCTGATGACAGTACCAACAGGTACTTCGGAAGGAAGGCCTGGAGACTCTACCCAGACGTACCTCGGAAGAAAGGCCTGGTGACTGTAGTCAGAGGTACCTCGGAAGGAAGGCCTGGTGACTGTTCCGAGAAGTACCTCAGAAGGAAGGCCTGATGACTCTACCCAGACGTACCCCTTAAGAAAGGCCGGGTGACTGTACTCAGAGGTACCTCGGAAGGAAGGCCTGGTGACTGTACCCAGAGGTACCTCAGAAGCAAGGCCTGGTGACTGTACCAAGAGGTAACTCGTAGGAAAGGCGTGGTGTGTGTACCCAGGGTAATTCCCACGGAAAGCCTGGTGACTGTAACCAGAGTTACCTCGGGAGGAAGGCCTGGTGACTGTAACGAGAAGTTCCTCAGAAGAAAAGCCTGATGACTCTACCCAAACGTACCCCTTAATAAAGGCCGGATGACTGTACTCAGAGGTACCTCGGAAGGAAGGCCTGCTGACTCTACCCAGAGGGACCTCGGAAGGAAGGCCAGGTGACTGTACCCAGAGGTACCTGGAAAGGAAGGCCCGGTGATTGTACCCAGAGGTACCTCGGAAGGAAGGCCTGGTGACTGTACCCAGAGATACCTGGGAAGAAATGCCTGATGACACTACCCAGAGGTACCTCGGAAGGAAGCCCTGCTGACTGTACCCAGAGGTACCTGGAAAGGAAGGCCTGGTGACTGTCCTCAGAGGTACCTCAGAAGAAATACCTCGTGACTGTACCCAGACGTACCTGAGAAGGAAGGCCTGGTGACTGTACCCAGGGGTACCTCGGAACGAAGGCCTGGTGACTGTACCTAGAGGTAACTCCGAAAGAGGCGTGGTGACTGTACCCAGGGTATCTCCCAAGGAAAGCCAGGTGACTGCAGCCAGAGGTACCTCGGAAGAAAGGCCTGCTGACTGTTCCGAGAAGCACCTCAGAAGGAAGGCCTGATGATTCTACCCAGACGTACGCCTTCAGAAAGACCGGGTGACTGTACTCAGAGGTACCTCGGAAGGAAGGCCTGGTGACTGTACCCAGAGGTACGTCGGAAGGAAGGCCTGGTGACTGTACCTAGAGATAACTCGGAAGAAAGGAGTGGTGACTGTACCCAGGGTAACTCCCAAGGAAAGCCTGGTGACTGTAACCAGAGGTACCTCGGAAGGAAGGCCTGCTGACTGTAGCCAGAGTTACCTCCGAAGGAAGGCCTGGTGACTGTACCCAGAGGTAACTCGGAAGAAATGCCTGGTGACTCTAAACAGAGGTACCTCGGGAGGAATCCCTGGTGACTGTACCCAGAGGTACCTCAGAAGGAAGGCCTGGTGATTGTTCCTAGAGATACCTCCGAAAGGAAGGCCTGGTGACTGTACACAGAAGTACCTCGGAAGAAAGGCCTGGTGACTGTACCCAGACCTAACTCAGAAGAAAGACCTCGTGACTGTACCCAGAGGTACCTCAGAAGGAAGGCCTGGTGATTGTACCTAGAGGTACCTCGGAAGGAAGGCCTGGTGACTGTACCCAGAGGGACCTCAGAAATAAGCCCGGGTGCTGTACCCAGAGGTACCTCAGAAGGAAGGCCGTTGACTGTACCCAGAGGGACCTCGGAAGAAAGGCCTGCTGACTGTACCCAGAGGGAACTGAGAAAGAAGGCAGAGTGACTGTACCCAGAGGGACCTCAGAAGGAAGGCCTTTGACTGTACCCAGAGGTACCCCTGAAGGAACGCCTGGTGATTGTACCCATAGGTACCTCAGAAGGAACGACTGGAGACTGTAACCAGAGGTACCTCTTAAGAACGGCCTGGTGAGTGTATCCAGAGGTACCTCGGAAACTAGTCCTGATGACTGTACCCACAGGTACTTCGGAAGGAAGGCCTGGAGACTGTACCCAGACGTACCTCGGAAGAAAGGCCTGGTGACTGTAGTCAGAGGTACCTCGGAAGGAAGGCCTGGTGACTGTACCCAGGGGTACCTGGGAAGGAAGGCCTGGCGACTGTACACAGAAGCACCTCGGAAGAAAGGCCTGGTGACTGTACCCAGTGGTACCTCGGAAGGAAGGCCTAGTGACTGTACCCAGAGCTAACTCAGAAGGAGCGCCTGGTGATTGTACCCAGAGGTACTTGGGAAGGAAAGCCTGGTGGCTTAACTCAGAAGTGCCTCGGAAGGAAGGCCTGGTGACCGTACCCAGAGGTACCTCGAAAGAAATGCTTGGTGACGGTACTTAGAAGTACCTGGGAAGGAAGGACTGGTGACAGTACTCGGAGGTACCGCAGAAGGAAGGCCTGGTGACTGTACCCAGGGGTATCTCAGAAGGAAGGCCTGATGACTGTACCCAGAGGTACCTGAGAAGGAATGCCTGGTTACTGTACTCAGAGGTACCGCGGAAAAAAGGCCTGGTGAGTGTACCCAGAGGTACCTCGGAAGGATGGCCTGGTGACTATACCCAGAGGTACCTCCGAAGGAAGGACTGGTGACTGTACCCAGAGGTATCTCGGAGGGAGGGCATAGTGACTTTACCCAGAGGTACCTCGATAGGAAGGTCCAGAGACTGTACCCAAAGGTACCTCGGAAGGAAGGCCCGGTGAGTGTACCCAGAGGTATCTCAGAAGCAAGACCTGGTGACTGTACCCAGAGGTACCTCAGAAGGAATGCCTGGTGACTGTACTCAGAGGTACCGTGGAAAAAAGGCCTGGTGAGTGTACCCAGAGGTACCTCGGAAGGAAGGTCTGGTGACTCTACCCAGAGGTACCTTGGAAGGAAGGCCTGGTGACTACCCAGACGTACCTCCGAAGAAAGGCCTGGTGACTGTACTCAGAGGTACCCCAGAAGAAAAACCTCGTGACTGTACCCAGTGGTACCTCAGAAGGAAGGCATGATGACTGTACTCAGAGGTACCTCGGAAGGAAGGCCTGGTCACTGTACCCAGAGCTAACTCTGAAGGAATGCCTGGTGACTGTACCCAGAGTTACTTCGTGAGAAAGGCCTGGTGACTGTACCCAGAGGTACCTCAGAAGAAAGGCCTAGAGACTGTTCCCAGAGGGACCTCAGAAAGAAGGCCGTGTGACTGTACCCAGAGATACCTCTGAAGGAAGGCCTGTTGACTCTACCCGTACGTACTCAGAAGGAAAGCCTGGTGACTGTACCCGCAGGTACGTCGTAAGAAAGGTCTGGTGAGGGTACACAGACTTACCTCGGAAACAAGGGCTGGTGACTGTATCCAAAGGTACCTCAGAGGGAAGGTCTGGTGACTGTACCCAGAGGTAGATCGGAAGAAAAGCCTGGTGACTGTACCTAGAGGGACCTCAGAAATAATCCCGGGTGACTGTACCCAGAGGTACCTCAGAAGGAAGGGCGGTGACTGTACCCAGAGGTACCTCCTAAGAAAGGCCTGGTGACTGTACCCAGAGGGACCTCAGAAATAAGCCCGGGTGCTGTACCCAGAGGTACCTCAGAAGGAAGGCCGTTGACTGTACCCAGAGGGACCTCGGAAGAAAGGCCTGCTGACTGTACCCAGAGGGAACTGAGAAAAAAGGCAGGGTGACTGTACCCAGAGGTACCTCAGAAGGAAGGCCTTTCACTGTACCCAGAGGTACCTCTGAAGGAACGCCTGGTGACTGTACCCAGAGGTACCTCAGAAGGAACGACTGGAGACTGTAACCAGAGGTACCTCGCAAAACGGCCTGGTGAGTGTACCCAGAGGTACCTCGGAAACTAGTCCTGATGACAGTACCAACAGGTACTTCGGAAGGAAGGCCTGGAGACTGTACCCAGACGTACCTCGGAAGAAAGGCCTGGTGACTGTAGTCAGAGGTACCTCGGAAGGAAGGCCTGGTGACTGTACCCAGAGGTACCTGGGAAGAAATGCCTGATGACACTACCCAGAGGTACCTCGGAAAGAAGCCCTGCTGACTGTACCCAGAGGTACCTGAGAAGGAAGGCCTGGTGACTGTACCCAGAGCTAACTCAGAAGGAGCGCCTGGTGATTGTACCCAGAGGTACCTGAGAAGGAAGGCCTGGTGACTGTACCCAGAGGTACCTCGGAAGGAAGGCCTGGTCACTGTACCCAGAGCTAATTCTGAAGGAATGCCTGGTGACTGTACCCAGAGGTACCTCGTAAGAAAGGCCTGGTGACTGTACCCAGAGGTACCTCAGAAGCAAGGCCTGGTGACTGTACCAAGAGGTAACTCGTAGGAAAGGCGTGGTGAGTGTACCCAGGGTAATTCCCACGGAAAGCCTGGTGACTGTAACCAGAGTTACCTCGGGAGGAAGGCCTGGTGACTGTAACGAGAAGTTCCTCAGAAGAAAAGCCTGATGACTCTACCCAAACGTACCCCTTAATAAAGGCCGGATGACTGTACTCAGAGGTACCTCGGAAGGAAGGCCTGCTGACTCTACCCAGAGGGACCTCGGAAGGAAGGCCAGGTGACTGTACCCAGAGGTACCTGGAAAGGAAGGCCCGGTGATTGTACCCAGAGGTACCTCGGAAGGAAGGCCTGGTGACTGTACCCAGACGCACTTCGGAAGAAAGTCCTGGTGACTGTATTCAGAGCTACCTCGGAAGGAAGGCCTGGGGACTTTACCCAGGGATACCTTAGAAGGAATGCCTGGTTACTGTACCCAGATGTACCTCGGAAGGAAGGCCTGGTGACTGTACCCAGAGATACCTGGGAAGAAATGCCTGATGACACTACCCAGAGGTACCTCGGAAGGAAGCCCTGCTGACTGTACCCAGAGGTACCTGGAAAGGAAGGCCTGGTGACTGTCCTCAGAGGTACCTCAGAAGAAATACCTCGTGACTGTACCCAGACGTACCTGAGAAGGAAGGCCTGGTGACTGTACCCAGGGGTACCTCGGAACGAAGGCCTGGTGACTGTACCTAGAGGTAACTCCGAAAGAGGCGTGGTGACTGTACCCAGGGTATCTCCCAAGGAAAGCCAGGTGACTGCAGCCAGAGGTACCTCGGAAGAAAGGCCTGCTGACTGTTCCGAGAAGCACCTCAGAAGGAAGGCCTGATGACTCTACCCAGACATACGCCTTCAGAAAGACCGGGTGACTGTACTCAGAGGTACCTCGGAAGGAAGGCCTGGTGACTGTACCCAGAGGTACGTCGGAAGGAAGGCCTGGTGACTGTACCTAGAGATAACTCGGAAGAAAGGAGTGGTGACTGTACCCAGGGTAACTCCCAAGGAAAGCCTGGTGACTGTAACCAGAGGTACCTCGGAAGGAAGGCCTGCTGACTGTAGCCAGAGTTACCTCCGAAGGAAGGCCTGGTGACTGTACCCAGAGGTAACTCGGAAGAAATGCCTGGTGACTCTAAACAGAGGTACCTCGGGAGGAATCCCTGGTGACTGTACCCAGAGGTACCTCAGAAGGAAGGCCTGGTGATTGTTCCTAGAGATACCTCCGAAAGGAAGGCCTGGTGACTGTACACAGAAGTACCTCGGAAGAAAGGCCTGGTGACTGTACCCAGAGCTAACTCAGAAGAAAGACCTCGTGACTGTACCCAGAGGTACCTCAGAAGGAAGGCCTGGTGATTGTACCTAGAGGTACCTCGGAAGGAAGGCCTGGTGACTGTACCCAGAGGGACCTCAGAAATAAGCCCGGGTGCTGTACCCAGAGGTACCTCAGAAGGAAGGCCGTTGACTGTACCCAGAGGGACCTCGGAAGAAAGGCCTGCTGACTGTACCCAGAGGGAACTGAGAAAGAAGGCAGAGTGACTGTACCCAGAGGGACCTCAGAAGGAAGGCCTTTGACTGTACCCAGAGGTACCCCTGAAGGAACGCCTGGTGATTGTACCCATAGGTACCTCAGAAGGAACGACTGGAGACTGTAACCAGAGGTACCTCTTAAGAACGGCGTGGTGAGTGTATCCAGAGGTACCTCGGAAACTAGTCCTGATGACTGTACCCACAGGTACTTCGGAAGGAAGGCCTGGAGACTGTACCCAGACGTACCTCGGAAGAAAGGCCTGGTGACTGTAGTCAGAGGTACCTCGGAAGGAAGGCCTGGTGACTGTACCCAGGGGTACCTGGGAAGGAAGGCCTGGCGACTGTACACAGAAGCACCTCGGAAGAAAGGCCTGGTGACTGTACCCAGTGGTACCTCGGAAGGAAGGCCTAGTGACTGTACCCAGAGCTAACTCAGAAGGAGCGCCTGGTGATTGTACCCAGAGGTACTTGGGAAGGAAAGCCTTGTGGCTTAACTCAGAAGTGCCTCGGAAGGAAGGCCTGGTGACCATACCCAGAGGTACCTCGAAAGAAATGCTTGGTGACGGTACTTAGAAGTACCTGGGAAGGAAGGACTGGTGACAGTACTCGGAGGTACCGCAGAAGGAAGGCCTGGTGACTGTACCCAGGGGTATCTCAGAAGGAAGGCCTGGTGACTGTACCCAGAGGTAACTCGTAAGGAAGGCCTGGTGACTGTACCCAGAGGTACCTGAGAAGGAATGCCTGGTGACTGTACTCAGACGTACCGCGGAAAAAAGGCCTGGTGAGTGTACCCAGAGGTACCTCGGAAGGATGGCCTGGTGACTATACCCAGAGGTACCTCCGAAGGAAGGACTGGTGACTGTACCCAGAGGTATCTCGGAGGGAGGGCATAGTGACTTTACCCAGAGGTACCTCGGAAGGAAGGTCCAGAGACTGTACCCAAAGGTACCTCGGAAGAAAGGCCCGGGGACTGTACCCAGAGGTATCTCAGAAGCAAGACCTGGTGACTGTACCCAGAGGTACCTCAGAAGGAATGCCTGGTGACTGTACTCAGAGGTACCGTGGAAAAAAGGCCTGGTGAGTGTACCCAGAGGTACCTCGGAAGGAAGGTCTGGTGACTCTACCCAGAGGTACTTTGGAAGGAAGGCCTGGTGACTACCCAGACGTACCTCCGAAGAAAGGCCTGGTGACTGTACTCAGAGGTACCCCAGAAGGAAAACCTCGTGACTGTACCCAGTGGTACCTCAGAAGGAAGGCATGATGACTGTACTCAGAGGTACCTCGGAAGGAAGGCCTGGTCACTGTACCCAGAGCTAACTCTGAAGGAATGCCTGGTGACTGTACCCAGAGTTACTTCGTGAGAAAGGCCTGGTGACTGTACCCAGAGGTACCTCAGAAGAAAGGCCTAGAGATTGTTCCCAGAGGGACCTCAGAAAGAAGGCCGTGTGACTGTACCCAGAGATACCTCTGAAGGAAGGCCTGTTGACTCTACCCGTACGTACTCAGAAGGAAAGCCTGGTGACTGTACCCGCAGGTACGTCGTAAGAAAGGTCTGGTGAGGGTACACAGACTTACCTCGGAAACAAGGGCTGGTGACTGTATCCAAAGGTACCTCAGAGGGAAGGTCTGGTGACTGTACCCAGAGGTAGATCGGAAGAAAAGCCTGGTGACTGTACCTAGAGGGACCTCAGAAATAATCCCGGGTGACTGTACCCAGAGGTACCTCAGAAGGAAGGGCGATGACTGTACCCAGAGGTACCTCCTAAGAAAGGCCTGGTGACTGTACCCAGAGGGACCTCAGAAATAAGCCCGGGTGCTGTACCCAGAGGTACCTCAGAAGGAAGGCCGTTGACTGTACCCAGAGGGACCTCGGAAGAAAGGCCTGCTGACTGTACCCAGAGGGAACTGAGAAAAAAGGCAGGGTGACTGTACCCAGAGGTACCTCAGAAGGAAGGCCTTTCACTGTACCCAGAGGTACCTCTGAAGGAACGCCTGGTGACTGTACCCAGAGGTACCTCAGAAGGAACGACTGGAGACTGTAACCAGAGGTACCTGGCAAAACGGCCTGGTGAGTGTACCCAGAGGTACCTCGGAAACTAGTCCTGATGACAGTACCAACAGGTACTTCGGAAGGAAGGCCTGGAGACTCTACCCAGACGTACCTCGGAAGAAAGGCCTGGTGACTGTAGTCAGAGGTACCTCGGAAGGAAGGCCTGGTGACTGTACCCAGAGGTACCTGGGAAGAAATGCCTGATGACACTACCCAGAGGTACCTCGGAAAGAAGCCCTGCTGACTGTACCCAGAGGTACCTGGAAAGGAAGTCCTGGTGACTGTACTCAGAGGTACCTCAGAAGAAATACCTCGTGACTGTACCCAGAGGTACCTGAGAAGGAAGGCCTGGTGACTGTACCCAGAGGTACCTCGGAAGGAAGGCCTGGTCACTGTACCCAGAGCTAATTCTGAAGGAATGCCTGGTGACTGTACCCAGAGGTACCTCGTAAGAAAGGCCTGGTGACTGTACCCAGAGGTACCTCAGAAGCAAGGCCTGGTGACTGTACCAAGAGGTAACTCGTAGGAAAGGCGTGGTGAGTGTACCCAGGGTAATTCCCACGGAAAGCCTGGTGACTGTAACCAGAGTTACCTCGGGAGGAAGGCCTGGTGACTGTAACGAGAAGTTCCTCAGAAGAAAAGCCTGATGACTCTACCCAAACGTACCCCTTAATAAAGGCCGGATGACTGTACTCAGAGGTACCTCGGAAGGAAGGCCTGCTGACTCTACCCAGAGGGACCTCGGAAGGAAGGCCAGGTGACTGTACCCAGAGGTACCTGGAAAGGAAGGCCCGGTGATTGTACCCAGAGGTACCTCGGAAGGAAGGCCTGGTGACTGTACCCAGACGCACTTCGGAAGAAAGTCCTGGTGACTGTATTCAGAGCTACCTCGGAAGGAAGGCCTGGGGACTTTACCCAGGGATACCTTAGAAGGAATGCCTGGTTACTGTACCCAGATGTACCTCGGAAGGAAGGCCTGGTGACTGTACCCAGAGATACCTGGGAAGAAATGCCTGATGACACTACCCAGAGGTACCTCGGAAGGAAGCCCTGCTGACTGTACCCAGAGGTACCTGGAAAGGAAGGCCTGGTGACTGTCCTCAGAGGTACCTCAGAAGAAATACCTCGTGACTGTACCCAGACGTACCTGAGAAGGAAGGCCTGGTGACTGTACCCAGGGGTACCTCGGAACGAAGGCCTGGTGACTGTACCTAGAGGTAACTCCGAAAGAGGCGTGGTGACTGTACCCAGGGTATCTCCCAAGGAAAGCCAGGTGACTGCAGCCAGAGGTACCTCGGAAGAAAGGCCTGCTGACTGTTCCGAGAAGTACCTCAGAAGGAAGGCCTGATGACTCTACCCAGACGTACCCCTTCAGAAAGGCCGGGTGACTGTACTCAGAGGTACCTCGGAAGGAAGGCCTGGTCACTGTACCCAGAGCTAACTCTGAAGGAATGCCTGGTGACTGTACCCAGAGTTACTTCGTGAGAAAGGCCTGGTGACTGTACCCAGAGGTACCTCAGAAGAAAGGCCTAGAGACTGTTCCCAGAGGGACCTCAGAAAGAAGGCCGTGTGACTGTACCCAGAGATACCTCTGAAGGAAGGCCTGTTGACTCTACCCGTACGTACTCAGAAGGAAAGCCTGGTGACTGTACCCGCAGGTACGTCGTAAGAAAGGTCTGGTGAGGGTACACAGACTTACCTCGGAAACAAGGGCTGGTGACTGTATCCAAAGGTACCTCAGAGGGAAGGTCTGGTGACTGTACCCAGAGGTAGATCGGAAGAAAAGCCTGGTGACTGTACCTAGAGGGACCTCAGAAATAATCCCGGGTGACTGTACCCAGAGGTACCTCAGAAGGAAGGGCGGTGACTGTACCCAGAGGTACCTCCTAAGAAAGGCCTGGTGACTGTACCCAGAGGGACCTCAGAAATAAGCCCGGGTGCTGTACCCAGAGGTACCTCAGAAGGAAGGCCGTTGACTGTACCCAGAGGGACCTCGGAAGAAAGGCCTGCTGACTGTACCCAGAGGGAACTGAGAAAAAAGGCAGGGTGACTGTACCCAGAGGTACCTCAGAAGGAAGGCCTTTCACTGTACCCAGAGGTACCTCTGAAGGAACGCCTGGTGACTGTACCCAGAGGTACCTCAGAAGGAACGACTGGAGACTGTAACCAGAGGTACCTCGCAAAACGGCCTGGTGAGTGTACCCAGAGGTACCTCGGAAACTAGTCCTGATGACAGTACCAACAGGTACTTCGGAAGGAAGGCCTGGAGACTGTACCCAGACGTACCTCGGAAGAAAGGCCTGGTGACTGTAGTCAGAAGTACCTCGGAAGGAAGGCCTGGTCACTGTACCCAGAGCTAATTCTGAAGGAATGCCTGGTGACTGTACCCAGAGGTACCTCGTAAGAAAGGCCTGGTGACTGTACCCAGAGGTACCTCAGAAGCAAGGCCTGGTGACTGTACCAAGAGGTAACTCGTAGGAAAGGCGTGGTGAGTGTACCCAGGGTAATTCCCACGGAAAGCCTGGTGACTGTAACCAGAGTTACCTCGGGAGGAAGGCCTGGTGACTGTAACGAGAAGTTCCTCAGAAGGAAAGCCTGATGACTCTACCCAAACGTACCCCTTAATAAAGGCCGGATGACTGTACTCAGAGGTACCTCGGAAGGAAGGCCTGCTGACTCTACCCAGAGGGACCTCGGAAGGAAGGCCAGGTGACTGTACCCAGAGGTACCTGGAAAGGAAGGCCCGGTGATTGTACCCAGAGGTACCTCGGAAGGAAGGCCTGGTGACTGTACCCAGACGCACTTCGGAAGAAAGTCCTGGTGACTGTATTCAGAGGTACCTCGAAAGGAAGGCCTGGGGACTTTACCCAGGGATACCTTAGAAGGAATGCCTGGTTACTGTACCCAGATGTACCTCGGAAGGAAGGCCTGGTGACTGTACCCAGAGATACCTGGGAAGAAATGCCTGATGACACTACCCAGAGGTACCTCGGAAGGAAGCCCTGCTGACTGTACCCAGAGGTACCTGGAAAGGAAGGCCTGGTGACTGTCCTCAGAGGTACCTCAGAAGAAATACCTCGTGACTGTACCCAGACGTACCTGAGAAGGAAGGCCTGGTGACTGTACCTAGAGGTAACTCCGAAAGAGGCGTGGTGACTGTACCCAGGGTATCTCCCAAGGAAAGCCAGGTGACTGCAGCCAGAGGTACCTCGGAAGAAAGGCCTGCTGACTGTTCCGAGAAGTACCTCAGAAGGAAGGCCTGATGACTCTACCCAGACGTACCCCTTCAGAAAGACCGGGTGACTGTACTCAGAGGTACCTCGGAAGGAAGGCCTGGTGACTGTACCCAGAGGTACGTCGGAAGGCAGGCCTGGTGACTGTACCTAGAGATAACTCGGAAGAAAGGAGTGGTGACTGTACCCAGGGTAACTCCCAAGGAAAGCCTGGTGACTGTAACCAGAGGTACCTCGGAAGGAAGGCCTGCTGACTGTAGCCAGAGGTACCTCGGAAGGAAGGCCTGGTCACTGTACCCAGAGCTAATTCTGAAGGAATGCCTGGTGACTGTACCCAGAGGTACCTCGTAAGAAAGGCCTGGTGACTGTACCCAGAGGTACCTCAGAAGCAAGGCCTGGTGACTGTACCCAGACGCACTTCGGAAGAAAGTCCTGGTGACTGTATTCAGAGGTACCTCGAAAGGAAGGCCTGGGGACTTTACCCAGGGATACCTTAGAAGGAATGCCTGGTTACTGTACCCAGATGTACCTCGGAAGGAAGGCCTGGTGACTGTGCCCAGAGATACCTGGGAAGAAATGCCTGATGACACTACCTAGAGGTACCTCGGAAGGAAGCCCTGCTGACTGTACCCAGAGGTACCTGGAAAGGAAGGCCTGGTGACTGTCCTCAGAGGTACCTCAGAAGAAATACCTCGTGACTGTACCCAGACGTACCTGAGAAGGAAGGCCTGGTGACTGTACCCAGGGGTACCTCGGAACGAAGGCCTGGTGACTGTACCTAGAGGTAACTCCGAAAGAGGCGTGGTGACTGTACCCAGGGTATCTCCCAAGGAAAGCCAGGTGACTGCAGCCAGAGGTACCTCGGAAGAAAGGCCTGCTGACTGTTCCGAGAAGTACCTCAGAAGGAAGGCCTGATGACTCTACCCAGACGTAGCCCTTCAGAAAGGCCGGGTGACTGTACTCAGAGGTACCTCGGAAGGAAGGCCTGGTGACTGTACCCAGAGGTACGTCGGAAGGAAGGCCTGGTGACTGTACCTAGAGATAACTCGGAAGAAAGGAGTGGTGACTGTACCCAGGGTAACTCCCAAGGAAAGCCTGGTGACTGTAACCAGAGGTACCTCGGAAGGAAGGCCTGCTGACTGTAGCCAGAGTTACCTCGGAAGGAAGGCCTGGTGACTGTACCCAGAGGGACCTCAGAAATAAGCCCGGGTGCTGTACCCAGAGGTACCTCAGAAGGAAGGCCGTTGACTGTACCCAGAGGAACCTCGGAAGAAAGGCCTGCTGACTGTACCCAGAGGGAACTGAGAAAGAAGGCAGAGTGACTGTACCCAGAGGGACCTCAGAAGGAAGGCCTTTGACTGTACCCAGAGGTACCCCTGAAGGAACGCCTGGTGATTGTACCCATAGGTACCTCAGAAGGAACGACTGGAGACTGTAACCAGAGGTACCTCGTAAGAACGGCCTGGTGAGTGTACCCAGAGGTACCTCGGAAACTAGTCCTGATGACTGTACCCACAGGTACTTCGGAAGGAAGGCCTGGAGACTGTACCTAGACGTACCTCGGAAGAAAGGCCTGGTGACTGTAGTCAGAGGTACCTCGGAATGAAGGCCTGGCGACTGTACACAGAAGCACCTCGGAAGAACGGCCTGGTGACTGTACCCAGTGGTACCTCGGAAGGAAGGCCTAGTGACTGTACCCAGAGCTAACTCAGAAGGAGCGCCTGGTGATTGTACCCAGAGGTACTTCGGAAGGAAAGCCTGGTGGCTTAACTCAGAAGTGCCTCGGAAGGAAGGCCTGGTGACCGTACCCAGAGGTACCTCGAAAGAAATGCTTGGTGACGGTACTTAGAAGTACCTGGGAAGGAAGGCCTGGTGACAGTACTCGGTGGTACCGCAGAAGGAAGGCCTGGTGACTGTACCCAGGGGTATCTCAGAAGGAAGGCCTGGTGACTGTACCCAGAGGTAACTCGTAAGGAAGGCCTGGTGACTGTACCCAGAGGTACCTGAGAAGGAATGCCTGGTGACTGTACTCAGAGGTACCGCGGAAAAAAGGCTGGTGAGTGTACCCAGAGTTACCTCGGAAGGATGGCCTGGTGACTATACTCAGAGGTACCTCCGAAGGAAAGACTGGTGACTGTACCCAGAGGTATCTCAGAGGGAGGGCATAGTGACTTTACCCAGAGGTACCTCGGAAGGAAGGTCCAGAGACTGTACCCAAAGGTACCTCGGAAGAAAGGCCCCGTGACTGTACACAGAGACACCACGGAAGGAAGGCCTGGTGACTGTACCCAGAGGTACCTTGGAAGGAAGGCCTGGTGACTACCCAGACGTACCTCCGAAGAAAGGCCTGGTGACTGTACTCAGAGGTACCCCAGAAGAAAAACCTCGTGACTGTACCCAGTGGTACCTCAGAAGGAAGGCATGATGACTGTACCCAGAGGTACCTCGGAAGGAAGGCCTGGTCACTGTACCCAGAGCTAACTCTGAAGGAATGCCTGGTGACTGTACCCAGAGGTACCTCGTGAGAAAGGCCTGGTGACTGTACCCAGAGGTACCTCAGAAGAAAGGCCTAGAGACTGTTCCCAGAGGGACCTCAGAAAGAAGGCCGTGTGACTGTACCCAGAGATACCTCTGAAGGAAGGCCTGTTGACTCTACCCATAGGTACCTCAGACGGAAAGCCTGGTGACTGTACCCGCAGGTACGTCGTAAGAAAGGTCTGGTGAGGGTACACAGACTTACCTCGGAAACAAGGGCTGGTGACTGTATCCAAAGGTACCTCAGAGGGAAGGTCTGGTGACTGTACCCAGAGGTAGATCGGAAGAAAAGCCTGGTGACTGTACCTAGAGGGACCTCAGAAATAATCCCGGGTGACTGTACCCAGAGGTACCTCAGAAGGAAGGGCGGTGACTGTACCCAGAGGTACCTCCTAAGAAAGGCCTGGTGACTGTACCCAGAGGGACCTCAGAAATAAGCCCGGGTGCTGTACCCAGAGGTACCTCAGAAGGAAGGCCGTTGACTGTACCCAGAGGGACCTCGGAAGAAAGGCCTGCTGACTGTACCCAGAGGGAACTGAGAAAAAAGGCAGGGTGACTGTACCCAGAGGTACCTCAGAAGGAAGGCCTTTCACTGTACCCAGAGGTACCTCTGAAGGAACGCCTGGTGACTGTACCCAGAGGTACCTCAGAAGGAACGACTGGAGACTGTAACCAGAGGTACCTCGCAAAACGGCCTGGTGACTGTACCCAGAGGTACCTCAGAAGAAAGGCCTAGAGACTGTTCCCAGAGGGACCTCAGAAAGAAGGCCGTGTGACTGTACCCGGAGATACCTCTGAAGGAAGGCCTGTTGACTCTACCCATAGGTACCTCAGAAGGAAAGCCTGGTGAGTGTACCCGCAGGTACGTCGTAAGAAAGGTCTGGTGAGGGTACACAGACTTACCTCGGAAACAAGGGCTGGTGACTGTATCCAAAGGTACCTCAGAGGGAAGGTCTGGTGACTGTACCCAGAGGTAGATTGGAAGAAAAGCCTGGTGACTGTACCTAGAGGGACCTCAGAAATAATCCCGGGTGACTGTACCCAGAGGTACCTCCTAAGAAAGGCCTGGTGACTGTACCCAGAGGGACCTCAGAAATAAGCCCGGGTGCTGTACCCAGAGGTACCTCAGAAGGAACGACTGGAGACTGTAACCAGAGGTACCTCGGAAGAAAGGCCTGCTGACTGTACCCAGAGGGAACTGAGAAAAAAGGCAGGGTGACTGTACCCAGAGGTACCTCAGAAGGAAGGCCTTTCACTGTACCCAGAGGTACCTCTGAAGGAACGCCTGGTGACTGTACCCAGAGGTACCTCAGAAGGAACGACTGGAGACTGTAACCAGAGGTACCTCGCAAAACGGCCTGGTGAGTGTACCCAGAGGTACCTCGGAAACTAGTCCTGATGACAGTACCAACAGGTACTTCGGAAGGAAGGCCTGGAGACTCTACCCAGACGTACCTCGGAAGAAAGGCCTGGTGACTGTAGTCAGAGGTACCTCGGAAGGAAGGCCTGGTGACTGTACCCAGAGGTACCTGGGAAGAAATGCCTGATGACACTACCCAGAGGTACCTCGGAAAGAAGCCCTGCTGACTGTACCCAGAGGTACCTGGAAAGGAAGTCCTGGTGACTGTACTCAGAGGTACCTCAGAAGAAATACCTCGTGACTGTACCCAGAGGTACCTGAGAAGGAAGGCCTGGTGACTGTACCCAGAGGTACCTCGGAAGGAAGGCCTGGTCACTGTACCCAGAGCTAATTCTGAAGGAATGCCTGGTGACTGTACCCAGAGGTACCTCGTAAGAAAGGCCTGGTGACTGTACCCAGAGGTACCTCAGAAGCAAGGCCTGGTGACTGTACCAAGAGGTAACTCGTAGGAAAGGCGTGGTGAGTGTACCCAGGGTAATTCCCACGGAAAGCCTGGTGACTGTAACCAGAGTTACCTCGGGAGGAAGGCCTGGTGACTGTAACGAGAAGTTCCTCAGAAGAAAAGCCTGATGACTCTACCCAAACGTACCCCTTAATAAAGGCCGGATGACTGTACTCAGAGGTACCTCGGAAGGAAGGCCTGCTGACTCTACCCAGAGGGACCTCGGAAGGAAGGCCAGGTGACTGTACCCAGAGGTACCTGGAAAGGAAGGCCCGGTGATTGTACCCAGAGGTACCTCGGAAGGAAGGCCTGGTGACTGTACCCAGACGCACTTCGGAAGAAAGTCCTGGTGACTGTATTCAGAGGTACCTCGGAAGGAAGGCCTGGGGACTTTACCCAGGGATACCTTAGAAGGAATGCCTGGTTACTGTACCCAGATGTACCTCGGAAGGAAGGCCTGGTGACTGTACCCAGAGATACCTGGGAAGAAATGCCTGATGACACTACCCAGAGGTACCTCGGAAGGAAGCCCTGCTGACTGTACCCAGAGGTACCTGGAAAGGAAGGCCTGGTGACTGTCCTCAGAGGTACCTCAGAAGAAATACCTCGTGACTGTACCCAGACGTACCTGAGAAGGAAGGCCTGGTGACTGTACCCAGGGGTACCTCGGAACGAAGGCCTGGTGACTGTACCTAGAGGTAACTCCGAAAGAGGCGTGGTGACTGTACCCAGGGTATCTCCCAAGGAAAGCCAGGTGACTGCAGCCAGAGGTACCTCGGAAGAAAGGCCTGCTGACTGTTCCGAGAAGCACCTCAGAAGGAAGGCCTGATGACTCTACCCAGACGTACGCCCTCAGAAAGACCGGGTGACTGTACTCAGAGGTACCTCGGAAGGAAGGCCTGGTGACTGTACCCAGAGGTACGTCGGAAGGAAGGCCTGGTGACTGTACCTAGAGATAACTCAGAAGAAAGGAGTGGTGACTGTACCCAGGGTAACTCCCAAGGAAAGCCTGGTGACTGTAACCAGAGGTACCTCGGAAGGAAGGCCTGCTGACTGTAGCCAGAGTTACCTCCGAAGGAAGGCCTGGTGACTGTACCCAGAGGTAACTCGGAAGAAATGCCTGGTGACTCTAAACAGAGGTACCTCGGGAGGAATCCCTGGTGACTGTACCCAGAGGTACCTCAGAAGGAAGGCCTGGTGATTGTTCCTAGAGATACCTCCGAAAGGAAGGCCTGGTGACTGTACACAGAAGTACCTCGGAAGAAAGGCCTGGTGACTGTACCCAGAGCTAACTCAGAAGAAAGACCTCGTGACTGTACCGAGAGGTACCTCAGAAGGAAGGCCTGGTGATTGTACCTAGAGGTACCTCGGAAGGAAGGCCTGGTGACTGTACCCAGAGGGACCTCAGAAATAAGCCCGGGTGCTGTACCCAGAGGTACCTCAGAAGGAAGGCCGTTGACTGTACCCAGAGGGACCTCGGAAGAAAGGCCTGCTGACTGTACCCAGAGGGAACTGAGAAAGAAGGCAGAGTGACTGTACCCAGAGGGACCTCAGAAGGAAGGCCTTTGACTGTACCCAGAGGTACCCCTGAAGGAACGCCTGGTGATTGTACCCATAGGTACCTCAGAAGGAACGACTGGAGACTGTAACCAGAGGTACCTCTTAAGAACGGCCTGGTGAGTGTATCCAGAGGTACCTCGGAAACTAGTCCTGATGACTGTACCTACAGGTACTTCGGAAGGAAGGCCTGGAGACTGTACCCAGACGTACCTCGGAAGAAAGGCCTGGTGACTGTAGTCAGAGGTACCTCGGAAGGAAGGCCTGGTGACTGTACCCAGGGGTACCTGGGAAGGAAGGCCTGGCGACTGTACACAGAAGCACCTCGGAAGAAAGGCCTGGTGACTGTACCCAGTGGTACCTCGGAAGGAAGGCCTAGTGACTGTACCCAGAGCTAACTCAGAAGGAGCGCCTGGTGATTGTACCCAGAGGTACTTCGGAAGGAAAGCCTGGTGGCTTAACTCAGAAGTGCCTCGGAAGGAAGGCCTGGTGACCGTACCCAGAGGTACCTCGAAAGAAATGCTTGGTGACGGTACTTAGAAGTACCTGGGAAGGAAGGACTGGTGACAGTACTCGGAGGTACCGCAGAAGGAAGGCCTGGTGACTGTACCCAGGGGTATCTCAGAAGGAAGGCCTGGTGACTGTACCCAGAGGTAACTCGTAAGGAATGCCTGGTGACTGTACCCAGAGGTACCTGAGAAGGAATGCCTGGTGACTGTACTCAGAGGTACCGCGGAAAAAAGGCCTGGTGACTATACCCAGAGGTACCTCGGAAAGATGGCCTGGTGACTATACCCAGAGGTACCTCCGAAGGAAGGACTGGTGACTGTACCCAGAGGTATCTCGGAGGGAGGGCATAGTGACTTTACCCAGAGGTACCTCGGAAGGAAGGTCCAGAGACTGTACCCAAAGGTACCTCGGAAGAACGGCCCGGTGACTGTACCCAGAGGTATCTCAGAAGCAAGACCTGGTGACTGTACCCAGAGGTACCTCAGAAGGAATGCCTGGTGACTGTACTCAGAGGTACCGTGGAAAAAAGGCCTGGTGAGTGTACCCAGAGGTACCTCGGAAGGAAGGTCTGGTGACTCTACCCAGAGGTACCTTGGAAGGAAGGCCTGGTGACTACCCAGACGTACCTCCGAAGAAAGGCCTGGTGACTGTACTCAGAGGTACCCCAGAAGGAAAACCTCGTGACTGTACCCAGTGGTACCTCAGAAGGAAGGCATGATGACTGTACTCAGAGGTACCTCGGAAGGAAGGCCTGGTCACTGTACCCAGAGCTAACTCTGAAGGAATGCCTGGTGACTGTACCCAGAGTTACTTCGTGAGAAAGGCCTGGTGACTGTACCCAGAGGTACCTCAGAAGAAAGGCCTAGAGACTGTTCCCAGAGGGACCTCAGAAAGAAGGCCGTGTGACTGTACCCAGAGATACCTCTGAAGGAAGGCCTGTTGACTCTACCCGTACGTACTCAGAAGGAAAGCCTGGTGACTGTACCCGCAGGTACGTCGTAAGAAAGGTCTGGTGAGGGTACACAGACTTACCTCGGAAACAAGGGCTGGTGACTGTATCCAAAGGTACCTCAGAGGGAAGGTCTGGTGACTGTACCCAGAGGTAGATCGGAAGAAAAGCCTGGTGACTGTACCTAGAGGGACCTCAGAAATAATCCCGGGTGACTGTACCCAGAGGTACCTCAGAAGGAAGGGCGGTGACTGTACCCAGAGGTACCTCCTAAGAAAGGCCTGGTGACTGTACCCAGAGGGACCTCAGAAATAAGCCCGGGTGCTGTACCCAGAGGTACCTCAGAAGGAAGGCCGTTGACTGTACCCAGAGGGACCTCGGAAGAAAGGCCTGCTGACTGTACCCAGAGGGAACTGAGAAAAAAGGCAGGGTGACTGTACCCAGAGGTACCTCAGAAGGAAGGCCTTTCACTGTACCCAGAGGTACCTCTGAAGGAACGCCTGGTGACTGTACCCAGAGGTACCTCAGAAGGAACGACTGGAGACTGTAACCAGAGGTACCTCGCAAAACGGCCTGGTGAGTGTACCCAGAGGTACCTCGGAAACTAGTCCTGATGACAGTACCAACAGGTACTTCGGAAGGAAGGCCTGGAGACTGTACCCAGACGTACCTCGGAAGAAAGGCCTGGTGACTGTAGTCAGAGGTACCTCGGAAGGAAGGCCTGGTGACTGTACCCAGAGGTACCTGGGAAGAAATGCCTGATGACACTACCCAGAGGTACCTCGGAAAGAAGCCCTGCTGACTGTACCCAGAGGTACCTGGAAAGGAAGTCCTGGTGACTGTACTCAGAGGTACCTCAGAAGAAATACCTCGTGACTGTACCCAGAGGTACCTGAGAAGGAAGGCCTGGTCACTGTACCCAGAGGTACCTCGGAAGGAAGGCCTGGTCACTGTACCCAGAGCTAATTCTGAAGGAATGCCTGGTGACTGTACCCAGAGGTACCTCGTAAGAAAGGCCTGGTGACTGTACCCAGAGGTACCTCAGAAGCAAGGCCTGGTGACTGTACCCAGACGCACTTCGGAAGAAAGTCCTGGTGACTGTATTCAGAGGTACCTCGAAAGGAAGGCCTGGGGACTTTACCCAGGGATACCTTAGAAGGAATGCCTGGTTACTGTACCCAGATGTACCTCGGAAGGAAGGCCTGGTGACTGTGCCCAGAGATACCTGGGAAGAAATGCCTGATGACACTACCTAGAGGTACCTCGGAAGGAAGCCCTGCTGACTGTACCCAGAGGTACCTGGAAAGGAAGGCCTGGTGACTGTCCTCAGAGGTACCTCAGAAGAAATACCTCGTGACTGTACCCAGACGTACCTGAGAAGGAAGGCCTGGTGACTGTACCCAGGGGTACCTCGGAACGAAGGCCTGGTGACAGTACCTAGAGGTAACTCCGAAAGAGGCGTGGTGACTGTACCCAGGGTATCTCCCAAGGAAAGCCAGGTGACTGCAGCCAGAGGTACCTCGGAAGAAAGGCCTGCTGACTGTTCCGAGAAGTACCTCAGAAGGAAGGCCTGATGACTCTACCCAAACGTACCCCTTCAGAAAGACCGGGTGACTGTACTCAGAGGTACCTCGGAAGGAAGGCCTGGTGACTGTACCCAGAGGTACGTCGGAAGGAAGGCCTGGTGACTGTACCTAGAGATAACTCGGAAGAAAAGAGTGGTGACTGTACCCAGGGTAACTCCCAAGGAAAGCCTGGTGACTGTAACCAGAGGTACCTCGGAAGGAAGGCCTGCTGACTGTAGCCAGAGTTACCTCCGAAGGAAGGCCTGGTGACTGTACCCAGAGGTAACTCGGAAGAAATGCCTGGTGACTCTAAACAGAGGTACCTCGGGAGGAATCCCTGGTGACTGTACCCAGAGGTACCTCAGAAGGAAGGCCTGGTGATTGTTCCTAGAGATACCTCCGAAAGGAAGGCCTGGTGACTGTACACAGAAGTACCTCGGAAGAAAGGCCTGGTGACTGTACCCAGAGCTAACTCAGAAGAAAGACCTCGTGACTGTACCGAGAGGTACCTCAGAAGGAAGGCCTGGTGATTGTACCTAGAGGTACCTCGGAAGGAAGGCCTGGTGACTGTACCCAGAGGGACCTCAGAAATAAGCCCGGGTGCTGTACCCAGAGGTACCTCAGAAGGAAGGCCGTTGACTGTACCCAGAGGGACCTCGGAAGAAAGGCCTGCTGACTGTACCCAGAGGGAACTGAGAAAGAAGGCAGAGTGACTGTACCCAGAGGGACCTCAGAAGGAAGGCCTTTGAATGTACCCAGAGGTACCCCTGAAGGAACGCCTGGTGATTGTACCCATAGGTACCTCAGAAGGAACGACTGGAGACTGTAACCAGAGGTACCTCGTAAGAACGGCCTGGTGAGTGTACCCAGAGGTACCTCGGAAACTAGTCCTGATGACTGTACCCACAGGTACTTCGGAAGGAAGGCCTGGAGACTGTACCCAGACGTACCTCGGAAGAAAGGCCTGGTGACTGTAGTCAGAGGTACCTCGGAAGGAAGGCCTGGTGACTGTACCCAGGGGTACCTGGGAAGGAAGGCCTGGCGACTGTACACAGAAGCACCTCGGAAGAAATGCCTGGTGACTGTACCCAGTGGTACCTCGGAAGGAAGGCCTAGTGACTGTACCCAGAGCTAACTCAGAAGGAGCGCCTGGTGATTGTACCCAGAGGTACTTCGGAAGGAAAGCCTGGTGGCTTAACTCAGAAGTGCCTCGGAAGGAAGGCCTGGTGACCGTACCCAGAGGTACCTCGAAAGAAATGCTTGGTGACGGTACTTAGAAGTACCTGGGAAGGAAGGCCTGGTGACAGTACTCGGAGGTACCGCAGAAGGAAGGCCTGGTGACTGTACCCAGGGGTATCTCAGAAGGAAGGCCTGGTGACTGTACCCAGAGGTAACTCGTAAGGAAGGCCTGGTGACTGTACCCAGAGGTACCTGAGAAGGAATGCCTGGTGACTGTACTCAGAGGTACCGCGGAAAAAAGGCCTGGTGAGTGTACCCAGAGGTACCTCGGAAGGATGGCCTGGTGACTATACCCAGAGGTACCTCCGAAGGAAGGACTGGTGACTGTACCCAGAGGTATCTCGGAGGGAGGGCATAGTGACTTTACCCAGAGGTACCTCGGAAGGAAGGTCCAGAGACTGTACCCAAAGGTACCTCGGAAGAAAGGCCCGGGGACTGTACCCAGAGGTATCTCAGAAGCAAGACCTGGTGACTGTACCCAGAGGTACCTCAGAAGGAATGCCTGGTGACTGTACTCAGAGGTACCGTGGAAAAAAGGCCTGGTGAGTGTACCCAGAGGTACCTCGGAAGGAAGGTCTGGTGACTCTACCCAGAGGTACCTTGGAAGGAAGGCCTGGTGACTACCCAGACGTACCTCCGAAGAAAGGCCTGGTGACTGTACTCAGAGGTACCCCAGAAGAAAAACCTCGTGACTGTACCCAGTGGTACCTCAGAAGGAAGGCATGATGACTGTACTCAGAGGTACCTCGGAAGGAAGGCCTGGTCACTGTACCCAGAGCTAACTCTGAAGGAATGCCTGGTGACTGTACCCAGAGGTACCTCGTAAGAAAGGCCTGGTGACTGTACCCAGAGGTACCTCAGAAGCAAGGCCTGGTGACTGTACCAAGAGGTAACTCGTAGGAAAGGCGTGGTGAGTGTACCCAGGGTAATTCCCACGGAAAGCCTGGTGACTGTAACCAGAGTTACCTCGGGAGGAAGGCCTGGTGACTGTAACGAGAAGTGCCTCAGAAGGAAAGCCTGATGACTCTACCCAAACGTATCCCTTAATAAAGGCCGTATGACTGTACTCAGAGGTACCTCGGAAGGAAGGCCTGCTGACTCTACCCAGAGGGACCTCGGAAGGAAGGCCAGGTGACTGTACCCAGAGGTACCTGGAAAGGAAAGCCCGGTGATTGTACCCAGAGGTACCTCGGAAGGAAGGCCTGGTGACTGTACCCAGACGCACTTCGGAAGAAAGTCCTGGTGACTGTATTCAGAGGTAACTCGGAAGGAAGGCCTGGGGACTTTACCCAGGGATACCTTAGAAGGAATGCCTCGTTACTGTACCCAGATGTACCTCGGAAGGAAGCCCTGCTGACTGTACCCAGAGGTACCTGGAAAGGAAGGCCTGATGACTGTCCTCAGAGGTACCTCAGAAGAAATACCTCGTGACTGTACCCAGACGTACCTGAGAAGGAAGGCCTGGTGACTGTACCCAGGGGTACCTCGGAAGGAAGGCCTGGTGACTCTACCTAGAGGTAACTCCGAAAGAGGCGTGGTGACTGTACCCAGGGTATCTCCCAAGGAAAGCCAGGTGACTGCAGCCAGAGGTACCTCGGAAGAAAGGCCTGCTGACTGTTCCGAGAAGTACCTCAGAAGGAAGGCCTGATGACTCTACCCAGACGTACCCCTTCAGAAAGGCCGGGTGACTGTACTCAGAGGTACCTCGGAAGGAAGGCCTGGTGACTGTACCTAGAGATAACTCGGAAGAAAGGGGTGGTGACTGTACCCAGGGTAACTCCCAAGGAAAGCCTGGTGATTGTAACCAGAGGTACCTCGGAAGGAAGGCCTGCTGACTGTAGCCAGAGTTACCTCCGAAGGAAGGCCTGGTGACTGTACCCAGAGGTAACTCGGAAGAAATGCCTGGTGACTCCAAACAGAGGTACCTCGGGAGGAATCCCTGGTGACTGTACCCAGAGGTACCTCAGAAGGAAGGCCTGGTGATTGTTCCTAGAGATACCTCCGAAAGGAAGGCCTGGTGACTGTACACAGATGTACCTCGGAAGAAAGGCCTGGTGACTGTACCCAGAGCTAACTCAGAAGAAAGACCTCGTGACTGTACCCAGAGGTACCTCAGAAGGAAGGCCTGGTGATTGTACCTAGAGGTACCTCGGAAGGAAGGCCTGGTGACTGTACCCAGAGGGACCTCAGAAATAAGCCCGGGTGCTGTACCCAGAGGTACCTCAGAAGGAAGGCCGTTGACTGTACCCAGAGGGACCTCGGAAGAAAGGCCTGCTGACTGTACCCAGAGGGAACTGAGAAAGAAGGCAGAGTGACTGTACCCAGAGGGACCTCAGAAGGAAGGCCTTTGACTGTACCCAGAGGTACCCCTGAAGGAACGCCTGGTGATTGTACCCATAGGCACCTCAGAAGGAACGACTGGAGACTGTAACCAGAGGTACCTCGTAAGAACGGCCTGGTGAGTGTACCCAGAGGTACCTCGGAAACTAGTCCTGATGACTGTACCCAGAGGTACCTCGGAAGGAAGGCCTAGTGACTGTACCCAGAGCTAACTCAGAAGGAGGGCCTGGTGATTGTACCCAGAGGTATTTCGGAAGGAAAGCCTGGTGGCTTAACTCAGAAGGGCCTCGGAAGGAAGGCCTTGTGACCGTACCCAGAGGTACCTCGAAAGAAATGCTTGGTGACGGTACTTAGAAGTACCTGGGAATGAAGGCCTGGTGACAGTACTCGGAGGTACCGCAGAAGGAAGGCCTGGTGACTGTACCCAGGGGTATCTCAGAAGGAAGGCCTGGTGACTGTACCCAGAGGTAACTCGGAAGGAAGTCCTGGTGACTGTACCCAGAGGTACCTGAGAAGGAATGCCTGGTGACTGTACTCAGAGGTACCGCGGAAAAAAGGCCTGGTGAGTGTACCCAGAGGTACCTCGGAAGGATGGCCTGGTGACTATACCCAGAGGTACCTCCGAAGGAAGGACTGGTGACTGTATCCAGAGGTATCTCGGACGGAGGGCATAGAGACTTTACCCAGAGGTACCTCGGAAGGAAGGTCCAGAGACTGTACCCAAAGGTACCTCGGAAGGAAGGCCCGGATACTGTACCCAGAGGTATCTCAGAAGCAAGACCTGGTGACTGTACCCAGAGGTACCTCAGAAGGAATGCCTGGTGACTGTACTCAGAGGTACCGCGGAAAAAAGGCCTGGTGAGTGTACCCAGAGGTACCTCGGAAGGAAGGTCTGGTGACTCTACCCAGAGGTACCTTGGAAGGAAGGCCTGGTGACTACCCAGACGTACCTCCGAAGAAAGGCCTGGTGACTGTACTCAGAGGTACCCCAGAAGAAAAACCTCGTGACTGTACCCAGTGGTACCTCAGAAGGAAGGCATGATGACTGTACTCAGAGGTACCTCGGAAGGAAGGCCTGGTCACTGTACCCAGAGCTAACTCTGAAGGAATGCCTGGTGACTGTACCCAGAGGTACTTCGTGAGAAAGGCCTGGTGACTGTACCCAGATGTACCTCAGAAGAAAGGCCTAGAGACTGTTCCCAGAGGGACCTCAGAAAGAAGGCCGTGTGACTGTACCCAGAGATACCTCTGAAGGAAGGCCTGTTGACTCTACCCGTACGTACTCAGAAGGAAAGCCTGGTGACTGTACCCGCAGGTACGTCGTAAGAAAGGTCTGGTGAGGGTACACAGACTTACCTCGGAAACAAGGGCTGGTGACTGTATCCAAAGGTACCTCAGAGGGAAGGTCTGGTGACTGTACCCAGAGGTAGATCGGAAGAAAAGCCTGGTGACTGTACCTAGAGGGACCTCAGAAATAATCCCGGGTGACTGTACCCAGAGGTACCTCAGAAGGAAGGGCGGTGAGTGTACCCAGAGGTACCTCCTAAGAAAGGCCTGGTGACTGTACCCAGAGGGACCTCAGAAATAAGCCCGGGTGCTGTACCCAGAGGTACCTCAGAAGGAAGGCCGTTGACTGTACCCAGAGGGACCTCGGAAGAAAGGCCTGCTGACTGTACCCAGAGGGAACTGAGAAAAAAGGCAGGGTGACTGTACCCAGAGGTACCTCAGAAGGAAGGCCTTTCACTGTACCCAGAGGTACCTCTGAAGGAACGCCTGGTGACTGTACCCATAGGTACCTCAGAAGGAACGACTGGAGACTGTAACCAGAGGTACCTCGCAAAACGGCCTGGTGAGTGTACCCAGAGGTACCTCGGAAACTAGTCCTGATGACAGTACCAACAGGTACTTCGGAAGGAAGGCCTGGAGACTGTACCCAGACGTACCTCGGAAGAAAGGCCTGGTGACTGTAGTCAGAGGTACCTCGGAAGAAAGGCCTGGTGACTGTACCCAGAGCTAACTCAGAAGAAAGACCTCGTGACTGTACCCAGAGGTAGCTCAGAAGGAATGCCTGGCGACTGTACTCAGAGGTACTGCGGAAAAAAGGCCTGGTGTGTGTACAAAGAGGTACCTCGAAAGGATGGCCTGGTGACTATACCCAGACGTACCTCCGAAGGAAGGACTGGTGACTGTACCCAGAGGTATCTCGGAGGGAGGGCATAGTGACTTTACCCAGAGGTACTTTGGAAGGAAGGTCCAGAGACTGTACCCAAAGGTACCTCGGAAGAAAGGCCCGGTGACTGTACCCAGAGGTATCTCAGAAGCAAGACCTGGTGACTCTACACAGAGGTACCTCAGAAGAAAGGCCTGGTGACTCCACCCAGAGGTACCTTGGAAGGAAGGCCTGGTGACTACCCAGACGTACCTCCGAAGAAAGGCCTGGTGACTGTACTCAGAGGTACCCCAGAAGAAAAACCTCGTGACTGTACCCAGTGGTACCTCAGAAGGAAGGCATGATGACTGTACTCAGAGGTACCTCGGAAGGAAGGCCTGGTCACTGTACCCAGAGCTAACTCTGAAGGAATGCCTGGTGACTGTACCCAGAGTTACTTCGTGAGAAAGGCCTGGTGACTGTACCCAGAGGTACCTCAGAAGAAAGGCCTAGAGACTGTTCCCAGAGGGACCTCAGAAAGAAGGCCGTGTGACTGTACCCAGAGATACCTCTGAAGGAAGGCCTGTTGACTCTACCCGTACGTACTCAGAAGGAAAGCCTGGTGACTGTACCCGCAGGTACGTCGTAAGAAAGGTCTGGTGAGGGTACACAGACTTACCTCGGAAACAAGGGCTGGTGACTGTATCCAAAGGTACCTCAGAGGGAAGGTCTGGTGACTGTACCCAGAGGTAGATCGGAAGAAAAGCCTGGTGACTGTACCTAGAGGGACCTCAGAAATAATCCCGGGTGACTGTACCCAGAGGTACCTCAGAAGGAAGAGCGGTGACTGTACCCAGACGTACCTCCTAAGAAAGGCCTGGTGACTGTACCCAGAGGGACCTCAGAAGGAAGGCCTGGTGATTGTACCTAGAGGTACCTCGGAAGGAAGGCCTGGTGACTGTACCCAGAGGGACCTCAGAAATAAGCCCGGGTGCTGTACCCAGAGGTACCTCAGAAGGAAGGCCGTTGACTGTACCCAGAGGGACCTCGGAAGAAAGGCCTGCTGACTGTACCCAGAGGGAACTGAGAAAAAAGGCAGGGTGACTGTACCCAGAGGTACCTCAGAAGGAAGGCCTTTCACTGTACCCAGAGGTACCTCTGAAGGAACGCCTGGTGACTGTACCCAGAGGTACCTCAGAAGGAACGACTGGAGACTGTAACCAGAGGTACCTCGCAAAACGGCCTGGTGAGTGTACCCAGAGGTACCTCGGAAACTAGTCCTGATGACAGTACCAACAGGTACTTCGGAAGGAAGGCCTGGAGACTGTACCCAGACGTACCTCGGAAGAAAGGCCTGGTGACTGTAGTCAGAGGTACCTCGGAAGAAAGGCCTGGTGACTGTACCCAGAGCTAACTCAGAAGAAAGACCTCGTGACTGTACCCAGAGGTAGCTCAGAAGGAATGCCTGGCGACTGTACTCAGAGGTACCGCGGAAAAAAGGCCTGGTGTGTGTACCCAGAGGTACCTCGAAAGGATGGCCTGGTGACTATACCCAGACGTACCTCCGAAGGAAGGACTGGTGACTGTACCCAGAGGTATCTCGGAGGGAGGGCATAGTGACTTTACCCAGAGGTACTTTGGAAGGAAGGTCCAGAGACTGTACCCAAAGGTACCTCGGAAGAAAGGCACGGTGACTGTACCCAGAGGTATCTCAGAAGCAAGACCTGGTGACTCTACACAGAGGTACCTCAGAAGGAAGGCCTGGTGACTCCACCCAGAGGTACCTTGGAAGGAAGGCCTGGTGACTACCCAGACGTACCTCCAAAGAAAGGCCTGGTGACTGTACTCAGAGGTACCCCAGAAGAAAAACCTCGTGACTGTACCCAGTGGTACCTCAGAAGGAAGGCATGATGACTGTACCCAGAGGTACCTCAAAAGGAATGCATGATGACTGTACCAGAGGTACCTCGGAAGGAAGGCCTGGTCACTGTACACAGAAGCACCTCGGAAGGAAGGCCTGGCGACTGTACACAGAAGTACCTCAGAAGAAAGTCCTGGTGACTGTACCCAGAGGGAACTGAGAAAGAAGGCCGGGTAACTGTACCCAGAGTTACCTGAGAAAGAAGGCCTTTGACTGTACCCAGAGGTACCTTTGAAGGAACGCCTGGTGACTGTACCCAAAGGTATCTCAGAAGGAAAGCCTGGTGACTGTACGCAGAGGTACCTCAGAAGGATGGCCTGGTGAGTCTACCCAGAGGTACCTCGGAAGCAAAGCCTAATGACTGTACTCAGAGGTACCTCGGAAGGAAGGCCTGGGGACTATACCCAGAGGTACATCGGAAGGAAGGCCTGGTGACCATTCCCAGAGGTACCTCGGAAGGAAGGCCTGGTGACCGTACCCAGACGTACCTTGGAAGAAAGGCCTGGTGACTGTACCCAGAAGTACCTCGGAAGGAAGGCCTGGTAACTATACCCAGACGTATCTCTGAAGAAAGGCCTGGTGACTGTATTAAGAGTGGCCACGGAAGGAAGGCCTGGTTACTGTACCCAGAGGTACCTGAGAAGGAAGGCCTGGTGGGTGTACCCACAGGAACCTCAGATGGAAGGCCTGGTGACTGTACCCAGCGGTACCTCAGAATGAAAACCTGGTGATTGTACCCAGAGTTCCCTCTTAAGAAATGCCTGGTGACTGTACACAGAGATACCTCGGAAGGAAGAGCTGGTGACTGTACCGGGCGATATTTCAGAAGAAAGACCTGGTGACTGTACCAAGAAGCACCTCAGAAGAAAGGCATGGTGACTACACCCAGAGGTACTTCGGAAGGAATGTCTGGTGACTGTACCCACAGGTACCTCGGAAGGAAGGCCTGGGGATTGTACCCAGAGGTACATCGGAAGGAAGGCCTGTTGAGCGTACCCAGAGATACCTCGGAAGGAAGGCTTGGTGACAGCACTCAGAGGTACCTGGGAAGGAAGGCCTGGTGACTGTACTCCGAGGTACCGCAGAAGGAATGCCTGGTGACAGTACCCAGACGTACCTCGGAAGAAAGTCCTGGTGAGTGTACTCAGAGGTACCTCGGAGGGAAGGTCTTGTGACTGTACCCAGAGTTACCTCGGAAGGAAGGCCTGGTGACTGCACCGAGAGGTTCCTGGGAAGGAAGGCCTGGTGAGTGTACCCAGACGCACCTCGGAAGAAAGTCTTGGTGACTGTACTCAGAGGTACCGCGGAAGGAAGGCCTGGGGACTTTACCCAGAGATAACTTAGAAGGAATGCCTGGTGACTGTACACAGATCTACCTCGGAAGGAAGGCCTGGTGACCGCGCCCAGAGGTACGTCGGAAGGAAGGTCTGGGGACCGTACCCAGAGGGACCTCGGAAGAAATGCTTGGTGACGGTACTCAGAAGTACCTGGGAAGGAATTCCTGGTGACTGTACTCGGAGGTACCGCAGAAGGAAGCCCTGTTGACTGTACCCAGAGGTATCTCAGAAGGAAGGCATGGTGACTGTACCCAGAGGTACCTCGGAAGGAAGGCCTGGTGACTGTACCCAGACGCATTCGGAAGAAAGTCCTGGTGACTGTACTCAGAGGTACCTCGAAAGGAAGGCCTGGGGACTTTACCCAGGGATACCTTAGAAGGAATGCCTGGTTACTGTACCCAGATGTACCTCGGAAGGAAGGCCTGGTGACTGCACCCAGAGATACCTGGGAAGAAATCCCTGATGACACTACCCAGAGGTACCTCGGAAGGAAGCCCTGCTGACTGTACCCAGAGGTACCTGGAAAGGAAGGCCTGGTTACTGTACCCAGAAGTACCTCGGAAGGAAGGCCTGGTGACTATACCTAGAGGTAACTCCGAAAGAGGCGTGGTGACTGTACCCAGGGTATCTCCCAGGGAAGCCAGGTGACTGCAGCCAGAGGTACCTCGGAAGGAAGGCCTGGGGACTATACCCAGAGGTACATCGGAAGGAAGGCCTGGTGACCATTCCCAGAGGTACCTCGGAAGGAAGGCCTGGTGACCGTACCCAGACGTACCTTGGAAGAAAGGCCTGGTGACTGTACCCAGAAGTACCTCGGAAGGAAGGCCTGGTAACTATACCCAGACGTATCTCTGAAGAAAGGCCTGGTGACTGTATTAAGAGTGGCCACGGAAGGAAGGCCTGGTTACTGTACCCAGAGGTACCTGAGAAGGAAGGCCTGGTGGGTGTACCCACAGGAACCTCAGATGGAAGGCCTGGTGACTGTACCCAGCGGTACCTCAGAATGAAAACCTGGTGATTGTACCCAGAGTTCCCTCTTAAGAAATGCCTGGTGACTGTACACAGAGATACCTCGGAAGGAACAGCTGGTGACTGTACCCGGCGATATTTCAGAAGAAAGACCTGGTGACTGTACCAAGAAGCACCTCAGAAGAAAGGCATGGTGACTATACCCAGAGGTACTTCGGAAGGAATGCCTGGTGACTGTACCCACAGGTACCTCGGAAGGAAGGCCTGGGGATTGTACCCAGAGGTACATCGGAAGGAAGGCCTGTTGAGCGTACCCAGAGATACCTCGGAAGGAAGGCTTGGTGACAGCACTCAGAGGTACCTGGGAAGGAAGGCCTGGTGACTGTACTCCGAGGTACCGCAGAAGGAATGCCTGGTGACAGTACCCAGACGTACCTCGGAAGAAAGTCCTGGTGAGTGTACTCAGAGGTACCTCGGAGGGAAGGTCTTGTGACTGTACCCAGAGTTACGTCGGAAGGAAGGCCTGGTGACTGCACCGAGAGGTTCCTCGGAAGGAAGGCCTGGTGAGTGTACCCAGGCGCACCTCGGAAGAAAGTTCTGGTGACTGTACTCAGAGGTACCGCAGAAGGAAAGCCTGGGGACTTTACCCAGAGATAACTTAGAAGGAATGCCTGGTGACTGTACACAGATGTACCTCGGAAGGAAGGCCTGGTGACCGCGCCCAGAGGTACGTCGGAAGGAAGGTCTGGGGACCGTACCCAGAGGGACCTCGGAAGAAATGCTTGGTGACGGTACTCAGAAGTACCTGGGAAGGAAGGCCTGGTGACTGTACTCGGAGGTACCGCAGAAGGAAGCCCTGTTGACTGTACCCAGAGGTATCTCAGAAGGAAGGCATGGTGACTGTACCCAGAGGTACCTCGGAAGGAAGGCCTAGTGACTGTACCCAGAGGTACCTCAGAAGGAATGCCTGGTGACTGTACTCAGAGGTACCGCGGAAAAAGGTCTGGTGAGTGTACCCAGATGTACCTCGGAAGGATGGTCTGGTGACTATACCCGGAGGTACCTCCGAAGGAAGGCCTGGTGACTGTACTCAGAGGTACCTCAGAAGAAATACCTCGTGACTGTACCCAGAGGTACCTGAGAAGGAAGGCCTGGTGACTGTACCCAGGGGAACCTTGGAAGGAAGGCCTGGTGACTGTACCTAGAGGTAAGTCCGAATGAGGCGTGGTGACTGTACCCAGGGCATCTCCCAAGGAAAGCCAGGTGACTGCAGCCAGAGGTACCTCAGAAGAAAGCCCTGCTGACTGTTCCGAGAAGTACCTCAGAAGGAAGGCCTGATGACTCTACCCAGACGTACCCCTTCAGAAAGGCCGGGTGACTGTACTCAGAGGTACCTCGGAAGGAAGGCCTGGTGACTGTACCCAGAGGTACGTCGGAAGGAAGGCCTGGTGACTGTACCTAGAGATAACTCGGAAGAAAGGAGTGGTGACTGTACCCAGGGTAACTCCCAAGGAAAGCCTGGTGACTGTAACCAGAGGTACCTCGGAAGGAAGGCCTGCTGACTGTAGCCAGAGTTACCTCCGAAGGAAGGCCTGGTGACTGTACCCAGAGGTAACTCGGAAGAAATGCCTGGTGACTCTAAACAGAGGTACCTCGGGAGAAATCCCTGGTGACTGTACCCAGAGGTACCTCAGAAGGAAGGCCTGGTGATTGTTCCTAGAGATACCTCCGAAAGGAAGGCCTGGTGACTGTACACAGAAGTACCTCGGAAGAAAGGCCTGGTGACTGTACCCAGAGCTAACTCAGAAGAAAGACCTCGTGACTGTACCCAGAGGTACCTCAGAAGGAAGGCCTGGTGATTGTACCTAGAGGTACCTCGGAAGGAAGGCCTGGTGACTGTACCCAGAGGGACCTCAGAAATAAGCCCGGGTGCTGTACCCAGAGGTACCTCAGAAGGAAGGCCGTTGACTGTACCCAGAGGGACCTCGGAAGAAAGGCCTGCTGACTGTACCCAGAGGGAACTGAGAAAAAAGGCAGGGTGACTGTACCCAGAGGGACCTCAGAAGGATGGCCTGGTGACTATACCCAGAGGTACCTCCGAAGGAAGGACTGGTGACTGTACCCAGAGGTATCTCGGAGGGAGGGCATAGTGACTTTACCCAGAGGTACATCGGAAGGAAGGTCCAGAGACTGTACCCAAAGGTACCTCGGAAGAAAGGCCCGGTGACTGTACCCAGAGGTATCTCAGAAGCAAGACCTGGTGACTGTACCCAGAGGTACCTCAGAAGGAATGCCTGGTGACTGTACTCAGAGGTACCGTGGAAAAAAGGCCTGGTGAGTGTACCCAGAGGTACCTCGGAAGGAAGGTCTGGTGACTCTACCCAGAGGTACCTTGGAAGGAAGGCCTGGTGACTACCCAGACGTACCTCCGAAGAAAGGCCTGGTGACTGTACTCAGAGGTACCCCAGAAGAAAAACCTCGTGACTGTACCCAGTGGTACCTCAGAAGGAAGGCATGATGACTGTACCCAGAGGTACCTCGGAAGGAAGGCCTGGTCACTGTACCCAGAGCTAACTCTGAAGGAATGCCTGGTGACTGTACCCAGAGGTACCTCGTGAGAAAGGCCTGGTGACTGTACCCAGAGGTACCTCAGAAGAAAGGCCTAGAGACTGTTCCCAGAGGGACCTCAGAAAGAAGGCCGTGTGACTGTACCCAGAGATACCTCTGAAGGAAGGCCTGTTGACTCTACCCATAGGTACCTCAGAAGGAAAGCCTGGTGACTGTACCCGCAGGTACGTCGTAAGAAAGGTCTGGTGAGGGTACACAGACTTACCTCGGAAACAAGGGCTGGTGACTGTATCCAAAGGTACCTCAGAGGGAAGGTCTGGTGACTGTACCCAGAGGTAGATCGGAAGAAAAGCCTGGTGACTGTACCTAGAGGGACCTCAGAAATAATCCCGGGTGACTGTACCCAGAGGTACCTCAGAAGGAAGGGCGGTGACTGTACCCAGAGGTACCTCCTAAGAAAGGCCTGGTGACTGTACCCAGAGGGACCTCAGAAATAAGCCCGGGTGCTGTACCCAGAGGTACCTCTGAAGGAAGGCCGTTGACTGTACCCAGAGGGACCTCGGAAGAAAGGCCTGCTGACTGTACCCAGAGGGAACTGAGAAAAAAGGCAGGGTGACTGTACCCAGAGGTACCTCAGAAGGAAGGCCTTTCACTGTACCCAGAGGTACCTCTGAAGGAACGCCTGGTGACTGTACCCATAGGTACCTCAGAAGGAACGACTGGAGACTGTAACCAGAGGTACCTGGCAAAACGGCCTGGTGAGTGTACCCAGAGGTACCTCGGAAACTAGTCTTGATGACAGTACCAACAGGTACTTCGGAAGGAAGGCCTGGAGACTGTACCCAGACGTACCTCGGAAGAAAGGCCTCGTGACTGTAGTCAGAGGTACCTCGGAAGGAAGGCCTGGTGACTGTACCCAGAGTTACTTCGTGAGAAAGGCCTGGTGACTGTACCCAGAGGTACCTCAGAAGAAAGGCCTAGAGACTGTTCCCAGAGGGACCTCAGAAAGAAGGCCGTGTGACTGTACCCAGAGATACCTCTGAAGGAAGGCCTGTTGACTCTACCCGTACGTACTCAGAAGGAAAGCCTGGTGACTGTACCCGCAGGTACGTCGTAAGAAAGGTCTGGTGAGTGTACACAGACTTACCTCGGAAACAAGGGCTGGTGACTGTATCCAAAGGTACCTCAGAGGGAAGGTCTGGTGACTGTACCCAGAGGTAGATCGGAAGAAAAGCCTGGTGACTGTACCTAGAGGGACCTCAGAAATAATCCCGGGTGACTGTACCCAGAGGTACCTCAGAGGGAAGGGCGGTGACTGTACCCAGAGGTACCTCCTAAGGAAGGCCTGGTGACTGTAACGAGAAGTTCCTCAGAAGAAAAGCTTGATGACTCTACCCAAACGTACCCCTTAATAAAGGCCGGATGACTGTACTCAGAGGTACCTCGGAAGGAAGGCCTGCTGACTCTACCCAGAGGGACCTCGGAAGGAAGGCCAGGTGACTGTACCCAGAGGTACCTGGAAAGGAAGGCCCGGTGATTGTACCCAGAGGTACCTCGGAAGGAAGGCCTGGTGACTGTACCCAGACGCACTTCGGAAGAAAGTCCTGGTGACTGTATTCAGAGGTACCTCGAAAGGAAGGCCTGGGGACTTTACCCAGGGATACCTTAGAAGGAATGCCTGGTTACTGTACCCAGATGTACCTCGGAAGGAAGGCCTGGTGACTGTACCCAGAGATACCTGGGAAGAAATGCCTGATGACACTACCCAGAGGTACCTCGGAAGGAAGCCCTGCTGACTGTACCCAGAGGTACCTGGAAAGGAAGGCCTGGTGACTGTCCTCAGAGGTACCTCAGAAGAAATACCTCGTGACTGTACCCAGACGTACCTGAGAAGGAAGGCCTGGTGACTGTACCCAGGGGTACCTCGGAACGAAGGCCTGGTGACTGTACCTAGAGGTAACTCCGAAAGAGGCGTGGTGACTGTACCCAGGGTATCTCCCAAGGAAAGCCAGGTGACTGCAGCCAGAGGTACCTCGGAAGAAAGGCCTGCTGACTGTTCCGAGAAGTACCTCAGAAGGAAGGCCTGATGACTCTACCCAGACGTACCCCTTCAGAAAGGCCGGGTGACTGTACTCAGAGGTACCTCGGAAGGAAGGCCTGGTGACTGTACCTAGAGATAACTCGGAAGAAAGGGGTGGTGACTGTACCCAGAGGTAACTCGGAAGAAATGCCTGGTGACTCTAAACAGAGGTACCTCGGGAGGAATCCCTGGTGACTGTACCCAGAGGTACCTCAGAAGGAAGGCCTGGTGATTGTTCCTAGAGATACCTCCGAAAGGAAGGCCTGGTGACTGTACACAGAAGTACCTCGGAAGAAAGGCCTGGTGACTGTACCCAGAGCTAACTCAGAAGAAAGACCTCGTGACTGTACCCAGAGGTACCTCAGAAGGAAGGCCTGGTGATTGTACCTAGAGGTACCTCGGAAGGAAGGCCTGGTGACTGTACCCAGAGGGACCTCAGAAATAAGCCCGGGTGCTGTACCCAGAGGTACCTCAGAAGGAAGGCCGTTGACTGTACCCAGAGGGACCTCGGAAGAAAGGCCTGCTGACTGTACCCAGAGGGAACTGAGAAAGAAGGCAGAGTGACTGTACCCAGAGGGACCTCAGAAGGAAGGCCTTTGACTGTACCCAGAGGTAACCCTGAAGGAACGCCTGGTGATTGTACCCATAGGTACCTCAGAAGGAACAACTGGAGACTGTAACCAGAGGTACCTCGTAAGAACGGCCTGGTGAGTGTACCCAGAGGTACCTCGGAAACTAGTCCTGATGACTGTACCCACAGGTACTTCGGAAGGAAGGGCTGGAGACTGTACCTAGACGTACCTCGGAAGAAAGGCCTGGTGACTGTAGTCAGAGGTACCTGGGAAGGAAGGTCTGGTGACTGTACCCAGAGGTACCTCGGAAGGAAGGCCTGGTCACTGTACCCAGAGCTAATTCTGAAGGAATGCCTGGTGACTGTACCCAGAGGTACCTCGTAAGAAAGGCCTGGTGACTGTACCCAGAGGTACCTCAGAAGCAAGGCCTGGTGACTGTACCAAGAGGTAACTCGTAGGAAAGGCGTGGTGAGTGTACCCAGGGTAATTCCCACGGAAAGCCTGGTGACTGTAACCAGAGTTACCTCGGGAGGAAGGCCTGGTGACTGTAACGAGAAGTTCCTCAGAAGGAAAGCCTGATGACTCTACCCAAACGTACCCCTTAATAAAGGCCGGATGACTGTACTCAGAGGTACCTCGGAAGGAAGGCCTGCTGACTCTACCCAGAGGGACCTCGGAAGGAAGGCCAGGTGACTGTACCCAGAGGTACCTGGAAAGGAAGGCCCGGTGATTGTACCCAGAGGTACCTCGGAAGGAAGGCCTGGTGACTGTACACAGAAGTACCTCGGAAGAAAGGCCTGGTGACTGTACCCAGAGCTAACTCAGAAGAAAGACCTCGTGACTGTACCCAGAGGTACCTCAGAAGGAAGGCCTGGTGATTGTACCTAGAGGTACCTCGGAAGAAAGGCCTGGTGACCGTAGTCAGAGGTACCTCGGAAGGAAGGTCTGGTGACTGTACCCAGAGGTACCTCGGAAGGAAGGCCTGGTCACTGTACCCAGAGCTAACTCTGAAGGAATGCCTGGTGACTGTACCCAGAGTTACTTCGTGAGAAAGGCCTGGTGACTGTACCCAGAGGTACCTCAGAAGAAAGGCCTAGAGACTGTTCCCAGAGGGACCTCAGAAAGAAGGCCGTGTGACTGTACCCAGAGATACCTCTGAAGGAAGGCCTGTTGACTCTACCCGTACGTACTCAGAAGGAAAGCCTGGTGACTGTACCCGCAGGTACGTCGTAAGAAAGGTCTGGTGAGGGTACACAGACTTACCTCGGAAACAAGGGCTGGTGACTGTATCCAAAGGTACCTCAGAGGGAAGGTCTGGTGACTGTACCTAGAGGTAGATCGGAAGAAAGGCCTGGTGACTGTAGTCAGAGGTACCTCGGAAGGAAGGCCTGCTGACGCTACCCAGAGGGACCTCGGAAGGAAGGCCAGGTGACTGTACCCAGAGATACCTGGGAAGAAATGCCTGATGACACTACCCAGAAGTACCTCGGAAGGAAGCCCTGCTGACTGTACCCAGAGGTACCTGGAAAGGAAGGCCTGGTGACTGTCCTCAGAGGTACCTCACAAGAAATACCTCGTGACTGTACCCAGACGTACCTGAGAAGGAAGGCCTGGTGACTGTATTCAGAGGTACCTCGGAAGGAAAGCCTGGGGACTTTACCCAGGGATACCTTAGAAGGAATGCCTGGTTACTGTACCCAGATGTACCTCGGAAGGAAGGCCTGGTGACTGTACCCAGAGATACCTGGGAAGAAATGCCTGATGACACTACCCAGAGGTACCTCGGAAGGAAGCCCTGCTGACTGTACCCAGAGGTACCTGGAAAGGAAGGCCTGGTGACTGTCCTCAGAGTTACCTCAGAAGAAATACCTCGTGACTGTACCCAGACGTACCTGAGAAGGAAGGCCTGGTGACTGTACCCAGGGGTACCTCGGAAGGAAGGCCTGGTGACTGTACCTAGAGGTAACTCCGAAAGAGGCGTGGTGACTGTACCCAGGGTATCTCCCAAGGAAAGCCAGGTGACTGCAGCCAGAGGTACCTCGGAAGAAAGGCCTGCTGACTGTTCCGAGAAGTACCTCAGAAGGAAGGCCTGATGACTCTACCCAGACGTACCCCTTCAGAAAGACCGGGTGACTGTACTCAGAGGTACCTCGGAAGGAAGGCCTGGTGACTGTACCCAGAGGTACGTCGGAAGGCAGGCCTGGTGACTGTACCTAGAGATAACTCGGAAGAAAGGAGTGGTGACTGTACCCAGGGTAACTCCCAAGGAAAGCCTGCTGACTGTAACCAGAGGTACCTCGGAAGGAAGGCCTGCTGACTGCAGCCAGAGTTACCTCCGAAGGAAGGCCTGGTGACTGTACCCAGAGGTAACTCGGAAGAAATGCCTGGTGACTCTAAACAGAGGTACCTCGGGAGGAATCCCTGGTGACTGTACCCAGAGTTACCTCAGAAGGAAGGCCTGGTGATTGTTCCTAGAGATACCTCCGAAAGGAAGGCCTGGTGACTGTACACAGAAGTACCTCGGAAGAAAGGCCTGATGACTGTACCCAGAGCTAACTCAGAAGAAAGACCTCGTGACTGTACCCAGAGGTACCTCAGAAGGAAGGCCTGGTGATTGTACCTAGAGGTACCTCGGAAGGAAGGCCTGGTGACTGTACCCAGAGGGACCTCAGAAATAAGCCCGGGTGCTGTACCCAGAGGTACCTCAGAAGGAAGGCCGTTGACTGTACCCAGAGGGACCTCGGAAGAAAGGCCTCCTGACTGTACCCAGAGGGAACTGAGAAAGAAGGCAGAGTGACTGTACCCAGAGGGACCTCAGAAGGAAGGCCTTTGACTGTACCCAGAGGTACCCCTGAAGGAACGCCTGGTGATTTTACCCATAGGTACCTCAGAAGGAACGACTGGAGACTGTAACCAGAGGTACCTCTTAAGAACGGCCTGGTGAGTGTATCCAGAGGTACCTCGGAAACTAGTCCTGATGACTGTACCCACAGGTACTTCGGAAGGAAGGCCTGGAGACTGTACCCGGGGGTACCTGGGAAGGAAGGCCTGGCGACTGTACACAGAAGCACCTCGGAAGAAAGGCCTGGTGACTGTACCCAGGGGTACCTGGGAAGGAAGGCCTGGCGACTGTACACAGAAGCACCTCGGAAGAAAGGCCTGGTGACTGTACCCAGTGGTACCTCGGAAGGAAGGCCTAGTGACTGTACCCAGAGCTAACTCAGAAGGAGCGCCTGGTGATTGTACCCAGAGGTACTTGGGAAGGAAAGCCTGGTGGCTTAACTCAGAAGTGCCTCGGAAGGAAGGCCTGGTGACCGTACCCAGAGGTACCTCGAAAGAAATGCTTGGTGACGGTACTTAGAAGTACCTGGGAAGGAAGGACTGGTGACAGTACTCGGAGGTACCGCAGAAGGAAGGCCTGGTGACTGTACCCAGGGGTATCTCAGAAGGAAGGCCTGGTGACTGTACCCAGAGGTAACTCGTAAGGAAGGCCTGGTGACTGTACCCAGAGGTACCTGAGAAGGAATGCCTGGTGACTGTACTCAGAGGTACCGCGGAAAAAAGGCCTAGTGAGTGTACCCAGAGGTACCTCGGAAGGATGGCCTGGTGACTATTCCCAGAGGTACCTCCGAAGGAAGGACTGCTGACTGTACCCAGAGGTATCTCGGAGGGAGGGCATAGTGACTTTACCCAGAGGTACCTCGGAAGGAAGGTCCAGAGACTGTACCCAAAGGTACCTCGGAAGAAAGGCCCGGTGACTGTACCCAGAGGTATCTCAGAAGCAAGACCTGGTGACTGTACCCAGAGGTACCTCAGAAGGAATGCCTGGTGACTGTACTCAGAGGTACCGTGGAAAAAAGGCCTGGTGAGTGTACCCAGAGGTACCTCGGAAGGAAGGTCTGGTGACTCTACCCAGAGGTACCTTGGAAGGAAGGCCTGGTGACTACCCAGACGTACCTCCGAAGAAAGGCCTGGTGACTGTACTCAGAGGTACCCCAGAAGAAAAACCTCGTGACTGTACCCAGTGGTACCTCAGAAGGAAGGCATGATGACTGTACTCAGAGGTACCTCGGAAGGAAGGCCTGGTCACTGTACCCAGAGCTAACTCTGAAGGAATGCCTGGTGACTGTACCCAGAGTTACTTCGTGAGAAAGGCCTGGTGACTGTACCCAGAGGTACCTCAGAAGAAAGGCCTAGAGACTGTTCCCAGAGGGACCTCAGAAAGAAGGCCGTGTGACTGTACCCAGAGATACCTCTGAAGGAAGGCCTGTTGACTCTACCCGTACGTACTCAGAAGGAAAGCCTGGTGACTGTACCCGCAGGTACGTCGTAAGAAAGGTCTGGTGAGGGTACACAGACTTACCTCGGAAACAAGGGCTGGTGACTGTATCCAAAGGTACCTCAGAGGGAAGGTCTGGTGACTGTACCCAGAGGTAGATCGGAAGAAAAGCCTGGTGATTGTACCTAGAGGGACCTCAGAAATAAGCCCGGGTGCTGTACCCAGAGGTACCTCAGAAGGAAGGCCGTTGACTGTACCCAGAGGGTCCTCGGAAGAAAGGCTTTTCACTGTACCCAGAGGTACCTCTGAAGGAACGCCTGGTGACTGTACCCAGAGGGAACTGAGAAAAAAGGCAGGGTGACTGTACCCAGAGGTACCTCAGAAGGAAGGCCTTTCACTGTACCCAGAGGTACCTCTGAAGGAACGCCTGGTGACTGTACCCATAGGTACCTCAGAAGGAACGACTGGAGACTGCAACCAGAGGTACCTCGCAAAACGGCCTGGTGAGTGTACCCAGAGGTACCTCGGAAACTAGTCCTGATGACAGTACCAACAGGTACTTCGGAAGGAAGGCCTGGAGACTCTACCCAGACGTACCTCGGAAGAAAGGCCTGGTGACTGTAGTCAGAGGTACCTGGGAAGAAATGCCTGATGACACTACCCAGAGGTACCTCGGAAAGAAGCCCTGCTGACTGTACCCAGAGGTACCTGGAAAGGAAGTCCTGGTGACTGTACTCAGAGGTACCTCAGAAGAAATACCTCGTGACTGTACCCAGAGGTACCTGAGAAGGAAGGCCTGGTGACTGTACCCAGAGGTACCTCGGAAGGAAGGCCTGGTCACTGTACCCAGAGCTAATTCTGAAGGAATGCCTGGTGACTGTACCCAGAGGTACCTCGTAAGAAAGGCCTGGTGACTGTACCCAGAGGTACCTCAGAAGCAAGGCCTGGTGACTGTACCAAGAGGTAAGTCGTAGGAAAGGCGTGGTGAGTGTACCCAGGGTAATTCCCACGGAAAGCCTGGTGACTGTAACCAGAGTTACCTCGGGAGGAAGGCCTGGTGACTGTAACGAGAAGTTCCTCAGAAGAAAAGCCTGATGACTCTACCCAAACGTACCCCTTAATAAAGGCCGGATGACTGTACTCAGAGGTACCTCGGAAGGAAGGCCTGCCTACTCTACCCAGAGGGACCTCGGAAGGAAGGCCAGGTGACTGTACCCAGAGGTACCTGGAAAGGAAGGCCCGGTGATTGTACCCAGAGGTACCTCGGAAGGAAGGCCTGGTGACTGTACCCAGACGCACTTCGGAAGAAAGTCCTGGTGACTGTATTCAGAGGTACCTCGAAAGGAAGGCCTGGGGACTTTACCCAGGGATACCTTAGAAGGAATGCCTGGTTACTGTACCCAGATGTACCTCGGAAGGAAGGCCTGGTGACTGTGCCCAGAGATACCTGGGAAGAAATGCCTGATGACACTACCCAGAGGTACCTCGGAAGGAAGCCCTGCTGACTGTACCCAGAGGTACCTGGAAAGGAAGGCCTGGTGACTGTCCTCAGAGGTACCTCAGAAGAAATACCTCGTGACTGTACCCAGACGTACCTGAGAAGGAAGGCCTGGTGACTGTACCCAGGGGTACCTCGGAACGAAGGCCTGGTGACTGTACCTAGAGGTAACTCCGAAAGAGGCGTGGTGACTGTACCCAGGGTATCTCCCAAGGAAAGCCAGGTGACTGCAGCCAGAGGTACCTCGGAAGAAAGGCCTGCTGACTGTTCCGAGAAGTACCTCAGAAGGAAGGCCTGATGACTCTACCCAGACGTACCCCTTCAGAAAGGCCGGGTGACTGTACTCAGAGGTACCTCGGAAGGAAGGCCTGGTGACTGTACCTAGAGATAACTCGGAAGAAAGGGGTGGTGACTGTACCCAGGGTAACTCCCAAGGAAAGCCTGGTGACTGTAACCAGAGGTACCTCGGAAGGAAGGCCTGCTGACTGTAGCCAGAGTTACCTCCGAAGGAAGGCCTGGTGACAGTACCCAGAGGTAACTCGGAAGAAATGCCTGGTGACTCTAAACAGAGGTACCTCGGGAGGAATCCCTGGTGACTGTACCCAGAGGTACCTCAGAAGGAAGGCCTGGTGATTGTTCCTAGAGATACCTCCGAAAGGAAGGCCTGGTGACTGTACACAGAAGTACCTTGGAAGAAAGGCCTGGTGACTGTACCCAGAGCTAACTCAGAAGAAAGACCTCGTGACTGTACCCAGAGGTACCTCAGAAGGAAGGCCTGGTGATTGTACCTAGAGGTACCTCGGAAGGAAGGCCTGGTGACTGTACCCAGAGGGACCTCAGAAATAAGCCCGGGTGCTGTACCCAGAGGTACCTCAGAAGGAAGGCCGTTGACTGTACCCAGAGGGACCTCGGAAGAAAGGCCTGCTGACTGTACCCAGAGGGAACTGAGAAAGAAGGCAGAGTGACTGTACCCAGAGGGACCTCAGAAGGAAGGCCTTTGACTGTACCCAGAGGTAACCCTGAAGGAACGCCTGGTGATTGTACCCATAGGTACCTCAGAAGGAACGACTGGAGACTGTAACCAGAGGTACCTCGTAAGAACGGCCTGGTGAGTGTACCCAGAGGTACCTCGGAAACTAGTCCTGATGACTGTACCCACAGGTACTTCGGAAGGAAGGGCTGGAGACTGTACCTAGACGTACCTCGGAAGAAAGGCCTGGTGACCGTAGTCAGAGGTACCTCGGAAGGAAGGTCTGGTGACTGTACCCAGAGGTACCTCGGAAGGAAGGCCTGGTCACTGTACCCAGAGCTAATTCTGAAGGAATGCCTGGTGACTGTACCCAGAGGTACCTCGTAAGAAAGGCCTGGTGACTGTACCCAGAGGTACCTCAGAAGCAAGGCCTGGTGACTGTACCAAGAGGTAACTCGTAGGAAAGGCGTGGTGAGTGCACCCAGGGTAATTCCCACGGAAAGCCTGGTGACTGTAACCAGAGTTACCTCGGGAGGAAGGCCTGGTGACTGTAACGAGAAGTTCCTCAGAAGGAAAGCCTGATGACTCTACCCAAACGTACCCCTTAATAAAGGCCGGATGACTGTACTCAGAGGTACCTCGGAAGGAAGGCCTGCTGACTCTACCCAGAGGGACCTCGGAAGGAAGGCCAGGTGACTGTACCCAGAGGTACCTGGAAAGGAAGGCCCGGTGATTGTACCCAGAGGTACCTCGGAAGGAAGGCCTGCTGACTCTACCCAGAGGGACCTCGGAAGGAAGGCCAGGTGACTGTACCCAGAGGTACCTGGAAAGGAAGGCCCGGTGATTGTACCCAGAGGTACCTCGGAAGGAAGGCCTGGTGACTGTACCCAGACGCACTTCGGAAGAAAGTCCTGGTGACTGTACTCAGAGGTACCTCGGAAGGAAGGCCTGGGGACTTTACCCAGGGATACCTTAGAAGGAATGCCCGGTTACTGTACCCAGATGCACCTCGGAAGGAAGGCCTGGTGACTGTACCCAGAGATACCTGGGAAGAAATGCCTGATGACACTACCCAGAGGTACCTCGGAAGGAAGCCCTGCTGATGTACCCAGAGGTACCTGGAAAGGAAGGCCTGGTGACTTTCCTCAGAGGTACCTCAGAAGAAATACCTCGTGACTGTACCCAGACGTACCTGAGAACGAAGGCCTGGTGACTGTACCCAGGGGTACCTCGGAAGGAAGGCCTGGTGACTGTACCCAGAGGTAACTCGGAAGAAATGCCTGGTGACTCTAAACAGAGGTACCTCGGGAGGAATCCCTGGTGACTGTACCCAGAGGTACCTCAGAAGGAAGGCCTGGTGATTGTTCCTAGAGATACCTCCGAAAGGAAGGCCTGGTGACTGTACACAGAAGTACCTCGGAAGAAAGGCCTGGTGACTGTACCCAGAGCTAACTCAGAAGAAAGACCTCGTGACTGTACCCAGAGGTACCTCAGAAGGAAGGCCTGGTGATTGTACCTAGAGGTACCTCGGAAGGAAGGCCTGGTGACTGTACCCAGAGGGACCTCAGAAATAAGCCCGGGTGCTGTACCCAGAGGTACCTCAGAAGGAAGGCCTTTGACTGTACCCAGAGGTACTCCTGAAGGAACGCCTGGTGATTGTACCCATAGGTACCTCAGAAGGAACGACTGGAGACTGTAACCAGAGGTACCTCGCAAAACGGCCTGGTAGGTGTATCCAGAGGTACCTCGGAAACTAGTACTGATGACTGTATCCACAGGTACTTCGGAAGGAAGGCCTGGAGACTGTACCCAGACGTACCTCGGAAGAAAGGCCTGGTGACTGTAGTCAGAGGTACCTCGAAAGGAAGGCCTGGTGACTGTACCCAGGGGTACCTGGGAAGGAAGGCCTGGCGACTGTACCCAGAGCTAACTCAGAAGGAGCGCCTGGTGATTGTACCCAGAGCTACTTCGGAAGGAAAGCCTGGTGGCTTAACTGAGAAGTGCCTCGGAAGGAAGGCCTGGTGACCGTACCCAGAGGTACCTCGAAAGAAATGCTTGGTGACGGTACTTAGAAGTACCTGGGAAGGAAGGACTGGTGACAGTACTCGGAGGTACCGCAGAAGGAAGGCCTGGTGACTGTACCCAGGGGTATCTCAGAAGGAAGGCCTGGTGACTGTACCCAGAGGTAACTCGTAAGGAAGGCCTGGTGACTGTACCCAGAGGTACCTGAGAAGCAATGCCTGATGACTGTACTCAGAGGTACCGCGGAAAAAAGGCCTGGTGAGTGTACCCAGAGGTACCTCGGAAGGATGGCCTGGTGACTATACCCAGAGGTACCTCCGAAGGAAGGACTGGTGACTGTACCCAGAGGTATCTCGGAGGGAGGGCATAGTGACTTTACCCAGAGGTACCTCGGAAGGAAGGTCCAGAGACTGTACCCAAAGGTACCTCGGAAGAAAGGCCCGGTGACTGTACCCAGAGGTATCTCAGAAGCAAGACCTGGTGACTGTACCCAGAGGTACCTCAGAAGGAATGCCTGGTGACTGTACTCAGAGGTACCGTGGAAAAAAGGCCTGGTGAGTGTACCCAGAGGTACCTCGGAAGGAAGGTCTGGTGACTCTACCCAGAGGTACCTTGGAAGGAAGGCCTGGTGACTACCCAGACGTACCTCCGAAGAAAGGCCTGGTGACTGTACTCAGAGGTACCCCAGAAGAAAAACCTCGTGACAGTACCCAGTGGTACCTCAGAAGGAAAGACTGGTGACTGTACCCAGAGGTATCTCGGAGGGAGGGCATAGTGACTTTACCCAGAGGTACCTCGGAAGGAAGGTCCAGAGACTGTACCCAAAAGTACCTCGGAAGAAAGGCCTCGTGACTGTACATAGAGACACCACGGAAGGAAGGCCTGGTGACTGTACCCAGAGGTACCTTGGAAGGAAGGCCTGGTGACTACCCAGACGTACCTCCGAAGAAAGGCCTGGTGACTGTACTCAGAGGTACCCCAGAAGAAAAACCTCGTGACTGTACCCAGTGGTACCTCAGAAGGAAGGCATGATGACTGTACCCAGAGGTACCTCGGAAGGAAGGCCTGCTGACTGTAGCCAGAGTTACCTCCGAAGGAAGGCCTGGTGACTGTACCCAGAGGTAACTCGGAAGAAATGCCTGGTGACTCTAAACAGAGGTACCTCGGGAGGAATCCCTGGTGACTGTACCCAGAGGTACCTCAGAAGGAAGGCCTGGTGATTGTTCCTAGAGATACCTCCGAAAGGAAGGCCTGGTGACTGTACACAGAAGTACCTCGGAAGAAAGGCCTGGTGACTGTACCCAGAGCTAACTCAGAAGAAAGACCTCGTGACTGTACCCAGAGGTACCTCAGAAGGAAGGCCTGGTGATTGTACCTAGAGGTACCTCGGAAGGAAGGCCTGGTGACTGTACCCAGAGGGACCTCAGAAATAAGCCCGGGTGCTGTACCCAGAGGTACCTCAGAAGGAAGGCCGTTGACTGTACCCAGAGGGACCTCGGAAGAAAGGCCTGCTGACTGTACCCAGAGGGAACTGAGAAAGAAGGCAGAGTGACTGTACCCAGAGGGACCTCAGAAGGAAGGCCTTTGACTGTACCCAGAGGTAACCCTGAAGGAACGCCTGGTGATTGTACCCATAGGTACCTCAGAAGGAACGACTGGAGACTGTAACCAGAGGTACCTCGTAAGAACGGCCTGGTGAGTGTACCCAGAGGTACCTCGGAAACTAGTCCTGATGACTGTACCCACAGGTACTTCGGAAGGAAGGGCTGGAGACTGTACCTAGACGTACCTCGGAAGAAAGGCCTGGTGACTGTAGTCAGAGGTACCTGGGAAGGAAGGTCTGGTGACTGTACCCAGAGGTACCTCGGAAGGAAGGCCTGGTCACTGTACCCAGAGCTAATTCTGAAGGAATGCCTGGTGACTGTACCCAGAGGTACCTCGTAAGAAAGGCCTGGTGACTGTACCCAGAGGTACCTCAGAAGCAAGGCCTGGTGACTGTACCAAGAGGTAACTCGTAGGAAAGGCGTGGTGAGTGCACCCAGGGTAATTCCCACGGAAAGCCTGGTGACTGTAACCAGAGTTACCTCGGGAGGAAGGCCTGGTGACTGTAACGAGAAGTTCCTCAGAAGGAAAGCCTGATGACTCTACCCAAACGTACCCCTTAATAAAGGCCGGATGACTGTACTCAGAGGTACCTCGGAAGGAAGGCCTGCTGACTCTACCCAGAGGGACCTCGGAAGGAAGGCCAGGTGACTGTACCCAGAGGTACCTGGAAAGGAAGGCCCGGTGATTGTACCCAGAGGTACCTCGGAAGGAAGGCCTGCTGACTCTACCCAGAGGGACCTCGGAAGGAAGGCCAGGTGACTGTACCCAGAGGTACCTGGAAAGGAAGGCCCGGTGATTGTACCCAGAGGTACCTCGGAAGGAAGGCCTGGTGACTGTACCCAGACGCACTTCGGAAGAAAGTCCTGGTGACTGTACTCAGAGGTACCTCGGAAGGAAGGCCTGGGGACTTTACCCAGGGATACCTTAGAAGGAATGCCCGGTTACTGTACCCAGATGCACCTCGGAAGGAAGGCCTGGTGACTGTACCCAGAGATACCTGGGAAGAAATGCCTGATGACACTACCCAGAGGTACCTCGGAAGGAAGCCCTGCTGATGTACCCAGAGGTACCTGGAAAGGAAGGCCTGGTGACTGTCCTCAGAGGTACCTCAGAAGAAATACCTCGTGACTGTACCCAGACGTACCTGAGAACGAAGGCCTGGTGACTGTACCCAGGGGTACCTCGGAAGGAAGGCCTGGTGACTGTACCCAGAGGTAACTCGGAAGAAATGCCTGGTGACTCTAAACAGAGGTACCTCGGGAGGAATCCCTGGTGACTGTACCCAGAGGTACCTCAGAAGGAAGGCCTGGTGATTGTTCCTAGAGATACCTCCGAAAGGAAGGCCTGGTGACTGTACACAGAAGTACCTCGGAAGAAAGGCCTGGTGACTGTACCCAGAGCTAACTCAGAAGAAAGACCTCGTGACTGTACCCAGAGGTACCTCAGAAGGAAGGCCTGGTGATTGTACCTAGAGGTACCTCGGAAGGAAGGCCTGGTGACTGTACCCAGAGGGACCTCAGAAATAAGCCCGGGTGCTGTACCCAGAGGTACCTCAGAAGGAAGGCCTTTGACTGTACCCAGAGGTACTCCTGAAGGAACGCCTGGTGATTGTACCCATAGGTACCTCAGAAGGAACGACTGGAGACTGTAACCAGAGGTACCTCGCAAAACGGCCTGGTAGGTGTATCCAGAGGTACCTCGGAAACTAGTACTGATGACTGTATCCACAGGTACTTCGGAAGGAAGGCCTGGAGACTGTACCCAGACGTACCTCGGAAGAAAGGCCTGGTGACTGTAGTCAGAGGTACCTCGAAAGGAAGGCCTGGTGACTGTACCCAGGGGTACCTGGGAAGGAAGGCCTGGCGACTGTACCCAGAGCTAACTCAGAAGGAGCGCCTGGTGATTGTACCCAGAGCTACTTCGGAAGGAAAGCCTGGTGGCTTAACTGAGAAGTGCCTCGGAAGGAAGGCCTGGTGACCGTACCCAGAGGTACCTCGAAAGAAATGCTTGGTGACGGTACTTAGAAGTACCTGGGAAGGAAGGACTGGTGACAGTACTCGGAGGTACCGCAGAAGGAAGGCCTGGTGACTGTACCCAGGGGTATCTCAGAAGGAAGGCCTGGTGACTGTACCCAGAGGTAACTCGTAAGGAAGGCCTGGTGACTGTACCCAGAGGTACCTGAGAAGCAATGCCTGATGACTGTACTCAGAGGTACCGCGGAAAAAAGGCCTGGTGAGTGTACCCAGAGGTACCTCGGAAGGATGGCCTGGTGACTATACCCAGAGGTACCTCCGAAGGAAGGACTGGTGACTGTACCCAGAGGTATCTCGGAGGGAGGGCATAGTGACTTTACCCAGAGGTACCTCGGAAGGAAGGTCCAGAGACTGTACCCAAAGGTACCTCGGAAGAAAGGCCCGGTGACTGTACCCAGAGGTATCTCAGAAGCAAGACCTGGTGACTGTACCCAGAGGTACCTCAGAAGGAATGCCTGGTGACTGTACTCAGAGGTACCGTGGAAAAAAGGCCTGGTGAGTGTACCCAGAGGTACCTCGGAAGGAAGGTCTGGTGACTCTACCCAGAGGTACCTTGGAAGGAAGGCCTGGTGACTACCCAGACGTACCTCCGAAGAAAGGCCTGGTGACTGTACTCAGAGGTACCCCAGAAGAAAAACCTCGTGACAGTACCCAGTGGTACCTCAGAAGGAAAGACTGGTGACTGTACCCAGAGGTATCTCGGAGGGAGGGCATAGTGACTTTACCCAGAGGTACCTCGGAAGGAAGGTCCAGAGACTGTACCCAAAAGTACCTCGGAAGAAAGGCCTCGTGACTGTACATAGAGACACCACGGAAGGAAGGCCTGGTGACTGTACCCAGAGGTACCTTGGAAGGAAGGCCTGGTGACTACCCAGACGTACCTCCGAAGAAAGGCCTGGTGACTGTACTCAGAGGTACCCCAGAAGAAAAACCTCGTGACTGTACCCAGTGGTACCTCAGAAGGAAGGCATGATGACTGTACCCAGAGGTACCTCGGAAGGAAGGCCTGGTCACTGTACCCAGAGCTAACTCTGAAGGAATGCCTGGTGACTGTACCCAGAGGTACCTCGTGAGAAAGGCCTGGTGACTGTACCCAGAGGTACCTCAGAAGAAAGGCCTAGAGACTGTTCCCAGAGGGACCTCAGAAAGAAGGCCGTGTGACTGTACCCAGAGATACCTCTGAAGGAAGGCCTGTTGACTCTACCCGTACGTACTCAGAAGGAAAGCCTGGTGACTGTACCCGCAGGTACGTCGTAAGAAAGGTCTGGTGAGGGTACACAGACTTACCTCGGAAACAAGGGCTGGTGACTGTATCCAAAGGTACCTCAGAGGGAAGGTCTGGTGACTGTACCCAGAGGTAGATCGGAAGAAAAGCCTGGTGATTGTACCTAGAGGGACCTCAGAAATAAGCCCGGGTGCTGTACCCAGAGGTACCTCAGAAGGAAGGCCGTTGACTGTACCCAGAGGGACCTCGGAAGAAAGGCCTTTCACTGTACCCAGAGGTACCTCTGAAGGAACGCCTGGTGACTGTACCCAGAGGGAACTGAGAAAAAAGGCAGGGTGACTGTACCCAGAGGTACCTCAGAAGGAAGGCCTTTCACTGTACCCAGAGGTACCTCTGAAGGAACGCCTGGTGACTGTACCCATAGGTACCTCAGAAGGAACGACTGGAGACTGTAACCAGAGGTACCTCGCAAAACGGCCTGGTGAGTGTACCCAGAGGTACCTCGGAAACTAGTCCTGATGACAGTACCAACAGGTACTTCGGAAGGAAGGCCTGGAGACTGTACCCAGACGTACCTCGGAAGAAAGGCCTGGTGACTGTAGTCAGAGGTACCTCGGAAGGAAGGCCTGGTGACTGTACCCAGAGGTACCCGGGAAGAAATGCCTGATGACACTACCCAGAGGTACCTCGGAAAGAAGCCCTGCTGACTGTACCCAGAGGTACCTGGAAAGGAAGTCCTGGTGACTGTACTCAGAGGTACCTCAGAAGAAATACCTCGTGACTGTACCCAGAGGTACCTGAGAAGGAAGGCCTGGTGACTGTACCCAGAGGTACCTCGGAAGGAAGGCCTGGTCACTGTACCCAGAGCTAATTCTGAAGGAATGCCTGGTGACTGTACCTAGAGGTACCTCGGAAGGAAGGCCTGGTGACTGTACCCAGAGGGACCTCAGAAATAAGCCCGGGTGCTGTACCCAGAGGGACCTCAGAAGGAAGGCCTTTGACTGTACCCAGAGGTACCCCTGAAGGAACGCCTGGTGATTTTACCCATAGGTACCTCAGAAGGAACGACTGGAGACTGTAACCAGAGGTACCTCTTAAGAACGGCCTGGTGAGTGTATCCAGAGGTACCTCGGAAACTAGTCCTGATGACTGTACCCACAGGTACTTCGGAAGGAAGGCCTGGAGACTGTACCCAGACGTACCTCGGAAGAAAGGCCTGGTGACTGTAGTCAGAGGTACCTCGGAAGGAAGGCCTGGTGACTGTACCCAGGGGTACCTGGGAAGGAAGGCCTGGCGACTGTACGCAGAAGCACCTCGGAAGAAAGGCCTGGTGACTGTACCCAGTGGTACCTCGGAAGGAAGGCCTAGTGACTGTACCCAGAGCTAACTCAGAAGGAGCGCCTGGTGATTGTACCCAGAGGTACTTGGGAAGGAAAGCCTGGTGGCTTAACTCAGAAGTGTCTCGGAAGGAAGGCCTGGTGACCGTACCCAGAGGTACCTCGAAAGAAATGCTTGGTGACGGTACTTAGAAGTACCTGGGAAGGAAGGACTGGTGACAGTACTCGGAGGTACCGCAGAAGGAAGGCCTGGTGACTGTACCCAGGGGTATCTCAGAAGGAAGGCCTGGTGACTGTACCCAGAGGTAACTCGTAAGGAAGGCCTGGTGACTGTACCCAGAGGTACCTGAGAAGGAATGCCTGGTGACTGTACTCAGAGGTACCGCGGAAAAAAGGCCTGGTGAGTGTACCCAGAGGTACCTCGGAAGGATGGCCTGGTGACTATACCCAGAGGTACCTCCGAAGGAAGGACTGCTGACTGTACCCAGAGGTATCTCGGAGGGAGGGCATAGTGACTTTACCCAGAGGTACCTCGGAAGGAAGGTCCAGAGACTGTACCCAAAGGTACCTCGGAAGAAAGGCCCGGTGACTGTACCCAGAGGTATCTCAGAAGCAAGACCTGGTGACTGTACCCAGAGGTACCTCAGAAGGAATGCCTGGTGACTGTACTCAGAGGTACCGTGGAAAAAAGGCCTGGTGAGTGTACCCAGAGGTACCTCGGAAGGAAGGTCTGGTGACTCTACCCAGAGGTACCTTGGAAGGAAGGCCTGGTGACTACCCAGACGTACCTCCGAAGAAAGGCCTGGTGACTGTACTCAGAGGTACCCCAGAAGAAAAACCTCGTGACTGTACCCAGTGGTACCTCAGAAGGAAGGCATGATGACTGTACTCAGAGGTACCTCGGAAGGAAGGCCTGGTCACTGTACCCAGAGCTAACTCTGAAGGAATGCCTGGTGACTGTACCCAGAGTTACTTCGTGAGAAAGGCCTGGTGACTGTACCCAGAGGTACCTCAGAAGAAAGGCCTAGAGACTGTTCCCAGAGGGACCTCAGAAAGAAGGCCGTGTGACTGTACCCAGAGATACCTCTGAAGGAAGGCCTGTTGACTCTACCCGTACGTACTCAGAAGGAAAGCCTGGTGACTGTACCCGCAGGTACGTCGTAAGAAAGGTCTGGTGAGGGTACACAGACTTACCTCGGAAACAAGGGCTGGTGACTGTATCCAAAGGTACCTCAGAGGGAAGGTCTGGTGACTGTACCTAGAGGTAGATCGGAAGAAAAGCCTGGTGATTGTACCTAGAGGGACCTCAGAAATAAGCCCGGGTGCTGTACCCAGAGGTACCTCAGAAGGAAGGCCGTTGACTGTACCCAGAGGGACCTCGGAAGAAAGGCCTTTCACTGTACCCAGAGGTACCTCTGAAGGAACGCCTGGTGACTGTACCCAGAGGTGACTGAGAAAAAAGGCAGGGTGAGTGTACCCAGAGGTACCTCAGAAGGAAGGCCTTTCACTGTACCCAGAGGTACCTCTGAAGGAACGCCTGGTGACTGTACCCATAGGTACCTCAGAAGGAACGACTGGAGACTGTAACCAGAGGTACCTCGCAAAACGGCCTGGTGAGTGTACCCAGAGGTACCTCGGAAACTAGTCCTGATGACAGTACCAACAGGTACTTCGGAAGGAAGGCCTGGAGACTGTACCCAGACGTACTTCGGAAGAAAGGCCTGGTGACTGTAGTCAGAGGTACCTCGGAAGGAAGGCCTGCTGACGCTACCCAGAGGGACCTCGGAAGGAAGGCCAGGTGACTGTACCCAGAGATACCTGGGAAGAAATGCCTGATGACACTACCCAGAAGTACCTCGGAAGGAAGCCCTGCTGACTGTACCCAGAGGTACCTGGAAAGGAAGGCCTGGTGACTGTCCTCAGAGGTACCTCACAAGAAATACCTCGTGACTGTACCCAGACGTACCTGAGAAGGAAGGCCTGGTGACTGTATTCAGAGGTACCTCGGAAGGAAAGCCTGGGGACTTTACCCAGGGATACCTTAGAAGGAATGCCTGGTTACTGTACCCAGATGTACCTCGGAAGGAAGGCCTGGTGACTGTACCCAGAGATACCTGGGAAGAAATGCCTGATGACACTACCCAGAGGTACCTCGGAAGGAAGCCCTGCTGACTGTACCCAGAGGTACCTGGAAAGGAAGGCCTGGTGACTGTCCTCAGAGTTACCTCAGAAGAAATACCTCGTGACTGTACCCAGACGTACCTGAGAAGGAAGGCCTGGTGACTGTACCCAGGGGTACCTCGGAAGGAAGGCCTGGTGACTGTACCTAGAGGTAACTCCGAAAGAGGCGTGGTGACTGTACCCAGGGTATCTCCCAAGGAAAGCCAGGTGACTGCAGCCAGAGGTACCTCGGAAGAAAGGCCTGCTGACTGTTCCGAGAAGTACCTCAGAAGGAAGGCCTGATGACTCTACCCAGACGTACCCCTTCAGAAAGACCGGGTGACTGTACTCAGAGGTACCTCGGAAGGAAGGCCTGGTGACTGTACCCAGAGGTACGTCGGAAGGCAGGCCTGGTGACTGTACCTAGAGATAACTCGGAAGAAAGGAGTGGTGACTGTACCCAGGGTAACTCCCAAGGAAAGCCTGCTGACTGTAACCAGAGGTACCTCGGAAGGAAGGCCTGCTGACTGCAGCCAGAGTTACCTCCGAAGGAAGGCCTGGTGACTGTACCCAGAGGTAACTCGGAAGAAATGCCTGGTGACTCTAAACAGAGGTACCTCGGGAGGAATCCCTGGTGACTGTACCCAGAGGTACCTCAGAAGGAACGCCTGGTGATTGTTCCTAGAGATACCTCCGAAAGGAAGGCCTGGTGACTGTACACAGAAGTACCTCGGAAGAAAGGCCTGATGACTGTACCCAGAGCTAACTCAGAAGAAAGACCTCGTGACTGTACCCAGAGGTACCTCAGAAGGAAGGCCTGGTGATTGTACCTAGAGGTACCTCGGAAGGAAGGCCTGGTGACTGTACCCAGAGGGACCTCAGAAATAAGCCCGGGTGCTGTACCCAGAGGTACCTCAGAAGGAAGGCCGTTGACTGTACCCAGAGGGACCTCGGAAGAAAGGCCTCCTGACTGTACCCAGAGGGAACTGAGAAAGAAGGCAGAGTGACTGTACCCAGAGGGACCTCAGAAGGAAGGCCTTTGACTGTACCCAGAGGTACCCCTGAAGGAACGCCTGGTGATTTTACCCATAGGTACCTCAGAAGGAACGACTGGAGACTGTAACCAGAGGTACCTCTTAAGAACGGCCTGGTGAGTGTATCCAGAGGTACCTCGGAAACTAGTCCTGATGACTGTACCCACAGGTACTTCGGAAGGAAGGCCTGGAGACTGTACCCGGGGGTACCTGGGAAGGAAGGCCTGGCGACTGTACACAGAAGCACCTCGGAAGAAAGGCCTGGTGACTGTACCCAGGGGTACCTGGGAAGGAAGGCCTGGCGACTGTACACAGAAGCACCTCGGAAGAAAGGCCTGGTGACTGTACCCAGTGGTACCTCGGAAGGGAGGCCTAGTGACTGTACCCAGAGCTAACTCAGAAGGAGCGCCTGGTGATTGAATACTATCTCTCT